>NC_061127.1:6363636-6666666 GCF_905220365.1 Vanessa cardui | reverse complement strand
TTTCAACAAGTTCCTGGCCAAAAGAGGAAAATTTACATTACAAAATAAGAAAAGGAACTTTCCAGACACGAAATTACAACCGTTGGGACCGGCCCGGTTGTAACGAAATATGGCCGCCCTCTATCGCACGTTCGCGAACATTAATTTATCACTTGCTTTTATCCAACTCTTCCGACTCTGAAATAATAGGGAAGATTCCGAAACATTTTCCGGATAGAGGCAATCTAAATGAATTATAAATATAAATTGTCTTCACTCAGTAAACGATATTCGATCAAGAAATCAATGTCTATTAAATACGTTACATATTTTTAGTTTAGCTTGTGATTACAGTGTTATACAAAAAGACAAATCACTTAGAGTAAAACTAAATGTAAAATGAAACGTAATTAATGTTATTAAAGTTATTGATTTCGGGATAATAACTTTTTTTTTTTTGTTTGTTAATGTCTTGTTCACGAGCTCAATCGAACAAATTAAAAAACTTGGTAAATATCCCGAAATTAATAACTTTAATAATAAAAATAACCATGTTAATTTAAAATCTTGTAATTAATGTTGTAAAATGTTGTGTGACTTGTGACTCCTAATTTTAAATTATATTAGATATATAACCCTGTTTATGATAATGAATGCAACTATGTAGATATAATAAACAACAAGCAAAAGGGATAAAACAATGTTAGTTCCCAAGCTTGGTAGCGCAGGAATTAGGGATAGTTAATATTCCTTTGAGCAGTAATGTGTATTGACAGTGGTGCCCTGGCTGGCTTACCCTCTATGTTTCCATCTAACTTTAACACGAAAACTATTAAAATAAAGAGAAATCATTAGATTCGCTTTGATCAGTCGCTGCCAAAAAAGGGGCATTGGTAGCTATCGGAGATTTTAGATAATCACTATAGTTAAATACCTAATAATTATTAAGTATGTTTAAGTATTAGTGATATTTTTTATTAAAAATAAATAAGTTACAACCCCCGTGGAATAAGTTCCCGCCTGTCTGAGTTGATTATAAAGCTAGTACGTTTCGAACGAGATAAAAAGATTTTCTCTTTCTGAGGATTTCTTAGTAATTTTAATTTGTTTTATAAGATATATTCGTATACGTCATACTTGTTTCATTAAAAATAAATTCTCTATAGATTTCGTTATTTAATGCTTGTTAGTAAAAATAGTGACACCAATTAAGCTCGTTAGTTGTTAGTGTGGTTTAGTGAAATATTTATAGCAAATAGTATTTTTTTATTCACGGCAAAAGTTATACGTAAATAACAATTATTTTATGCGATATATTTGCATAGTTGCAATGCCACATTCGTTAGTAATTTGACTTTATATGCGAGTGCTTTTAGGAATTATTTCAATGACAGTATTCAATGTAAATTTACTCTAAAATATTTTACTAAAATTCCAGTCAATTACAAAAACACGCGTTTTTATTAAACACCTATTATTCATTTCATTGTATAGGAAATGTAACTATTGAGTGGGGGGCTGTATCTGTTTAATTTTTACACCGCGAATGTAGTAAATAAACAGTGATCGATATTTGATGTATTTGATTGAAAGTAAAAGTATTATTTTTACGATATAGGTAGGCGGACGAGCAAAAGGGCTACTTGATGGCAAGTTAACGCATCGCCTGAGAAAGTCTAAGTACAGTAAAAAATATTAACCAATCAACGACTCACCTTATGGACTACGATTTTCTTTGTACGTTTGTAGTTTAATGGGCTCAATCACAATTCAATAACAGAATGTATCTTAGCCAATAATTGCTGATTTAAACACAGGCAAGCTCGCTGAACTTATATGTGCCTAATTTGTATTTATAATACATCTCGTGATCGATGCTGTAAGTAAACATAGAAAGGAAACCTTTACGTCTAGTTTCAAAGAAATTCTATGTATCCACTAAACCGCATCGGAGCAGTGTAGATGAATTAACCCCAAATCTTCTTCACAAAAGGCGAAGAGGCCAAGCAGGACATACAAAGACAGTTACATAATACATACCTTCAATCTTTTGAGAACCCATTTACCGCCAAAAATCAATACTCTCTATGTTGTGTTCAGGTCCGATGGATATAGTGAATCGAGGAAGTTGAATAGGCAAGGGATGAAACAAGTTTATTAATAAGTTGTTGACATTATTTATTATCTTATATTTTTCCATTGACTATATATATAGGCAGTGTCTTAAGGGAAAGGTGGCATTTTCTTTTGTATGTACATATTATATAGCAAACATTAGTTGTGATTTTGATTTTACTTACAGAAAAAGGCAGAAGGGTTACTTAAATGGCCTATCTCGACTTTAAGTATTTCCTAACAACGACTACTTAACTAACCGTGCGATCTTGCTTTCAACGCAGTAATTACTGCCTCATTTACCCTTCACACCGTACCATAACAATACAAAGTATGGTTATTGTGCGGACAATTAACTCAAGAATGGGGTATACCTACCCGAAGAGTTCAAAGCCAGCAATTACAAAAATAACTAAAAAAAATTAATGTACTAATAATAATTAAACCATTGCTAGTCAAAGTTCTAATTGCGGAGAAAATTATGAGCCAGTGAATCAAACTCATGAATATTTTTCACATTGTAGATTATTTATTTAATTTTAAAGGGAGCTTTCTCCAACATGTATCATTTTTTGGTTGCAAATAGGACAAGTGTGTGCTCAGATTTGAATGCAGTGTCTTCTGCTTTTTTAACACGTTCCCTGCGCCATCACTTTCAAAAAACTTTCAGCTGGTGCTTTGGAGACCTAAAAGATCTCCAAGCTAACCTACCATTTGGTGCGTTTGAGACCTAATCGGTCTCCTAAAGATACAGTTATCAAAATAGTTTATATCTTCCAAAAAAACAATCAAATATATTTAGAAGTTTTGTGGATGAAAGATAGCCTATTGCTTTATATTTTGCTAGGTTCGCACGCAGTTATGACATTTGAATAAACTACAAATACCAAAAAAAAATATGATATCGATTGTATCTCGTACCGCAACGGTAGATACTTCAAAATGTGTAGTAAGTAGTGATGGGAATAAAATAATATCTCAGTTGTCGATTGAAAAAGTTTTATTATAATAATTATGGAAAGTGTTTTCATTAAAACATGGTAGGCACATTGTTTGAGCACCTACTTGATGTACATAAAGCATTCAATGAGGCAGGAGAAGCTTTAGCATTTGTTTTAGATGTTTCTGTTAGCATTTGTGTGCACGAGCTAGGAGTAGATAAACCACTATGGCTACGAGAAACAGTACCACAAAATCTACGAGTAGGTGTCATAGGATCAGTAGGTACAGTAGGTGTAGTATTAGTCACCAATAATGTGGTATTATTGTTACTACTTTTTGGACTGGATATCGTATTCTGAAGCACACTAAATCGTTTTCCAGTATATATATTATTTTCATTTCTTAGCTGCGTGTGCTCCAACGTAGAAAGGTTCATCATTTTCTTTTTAGGGGCTTCAAATATTTCATAATCAGAATCACTGTCATTATTAGCCAATGGAGGGCAAATTTGAAAATTTTCCAAAATTTTTATTTTACTGGACGATGCAGCAGTATAATCCGGCGTTGATTTTTGTTGTAAATTTCACCAAAATTAATAGATTTTTTACACTTTTTTCTTTTAAAAGCACTCATTGTATAACAAAAATGATAATCAACACGTAGGTATATACGCGAGTGTTATTTCACAAACGTGCGCGCGACAACACTAAAACGAGTCACGCAGCGCCCGCGCCGCCCACCTTCACTCTCTTGCGTCTACGAGGCGTACGATTCCACGAGTACCGACATATCTCCTAACGCAAGGAATGAAAATAATTACAGTACTGTGCGTTAGGGACCTAATCCATCTCTAATTTTTTTTTTAATGTCCTTGAATTCATCTTTATGTATATTTGTCCTACTCATACCTAAAGAACTTTACACGTTAGATCCTCCCGCAAGGAGTGAAACAACACGATTATGTTCAACGCACAATACAAAAGTCCTGCAAGAGATCTGATAGATCTCGTAATGCAACGAACGTGTTAATACAATCTTTATATAAAGAATTTTCTCTTTTCTTAATTCCAGCTGAATATTTTTCACAGTGTACGGAAACCTTTGGGCTCTTGTATTTTTCTCAGGGGTATTATTTTGTGGACTAGTCGCGTGTGTTTACGATCGTCCAGCCCATTTCAGTCAAGTATAGTGGCATCCGTTCATTTGCCGAGGGTTTGTTTAGTACATGTTGCATAAACTATAGCTGTATGTACGTTTTACTAACATAGTAAAAATGTTATTTTATTCAGAGCGGCGTTCGAAACAACCATGAATATTTTCTAATTGTTTTGCATACGGTCCGCAGTGTACATTATTAAAACAATTACTCACTCTAGAGAAAAATAATTTGATCTAAATTATAACTTTTGTTCGTTGATATTAGAGGTTATTTTTAATTAGTTATATTTTTTAAATTAATCCCAGGTTTCCTTATTATGAATGTTGGATGAAAAGTTTTTGGTCTCCTGGGATTCCTAAAATCAGAATTTAAAATATTTTGTTTTGCTTGGAGTATATTTGCCTTGACACATAATCCATCCATTAGTAACGTGTGCATAACGAAAAGTAAAATAATCAGCAAAACAGTTGTAACACGTCTATCTCATTGGTGTAGTAGCCAGCTCGTTCTGTGGTACGAGTTCTAAGTTTTAACCTCGGATCAGGCCCATGAAACGTTATTCAGTTAGTCTCATATCAAAAATCTTAATAGCGGCTTGGAGATAGGGTGTTGCCAATGTTTACACTCCCCAGTCAGAGAGCTCGTAAAGCAGTTGAACCAACACTCGAAAGCTCTTTGGTCGTGTCGGTGTAGCTTCAGATGATGAGATTGAGAAAAAAGAATTCATCTATGGCACATATATTAACTCTTTTTTTTCACATTTTGATAATCTTCGACTTCCCGGGCTCTAATCCCGGTCGAGTTGATATAACAAAAAAAAATCATTAGCTTTCTATGTTGCCTTGGGTCTAAGTATTAGTGGCACCGTCGTTAATTTTGATTATCCATATCACAAGTTCTTTGTCTACTTACATTGGGTTCATGTATGCAGTAATAATGTGTGTAATGTTGTCCAATATTTATAACCTTTTTGCAAAATTGGTAACTCCCAAAATTGTCAATGTGATCGAAATCCATCTGGAAGACTTTATCGATGGATGACTTTAAAAGACAATATTTTACAATATTTATACAAACCAACGCCTTTACATCATTAGCCTTGTTATTATTATTTGCTTGCAGAATCACACTACATGAAAAAGGATTTGCCAAATTTTACGGACGATGGTTGCTTGGTGCCAAATTGGGAATACTTTAACTGGTGGCTTCACTCGATAAAACGTGTGTCGATGGCATTAAGAAATGTGCATAACAAAAAATACCCCTTAACTATGAAAATAATCATGACATTTCCTAAAAATAATATATTTTTTTCAAATAATAATTTTAATGAATTCAAGAGATATTATTCAAAACGTATCTGTGTAATTTACAAGTATATACTGTTAATTTTAGGGTAGTTGTAAGCTCTCTCTTAATCCAGCGTTTGTGTGTATAATTTTGGATAGCTATGTTCAGATTTGAAGGGTGAGTGAGTCAGCGTAATTACACCACAAGGGTTTTGACATTGTAGATCAAATGGTTGGCAGCGTACTAACAGTTTTGGGATTGATTTATACGCCAATGCAAATGATTATTATTGATGGAGAACATCATCAGCCTTTAGATAACAGATAAGTTTGAAATAATGTAATAATATATAATTGTTATAACAAATTGAATGGATAAATTAGGATTTATGAGATTCTTGCACAAAACGTTTTTATATACACGACGACATAGACGAATTTCTCCTGGTAAACATTTCTTTCGCAGAGTAATAAATGTGGGCAATTTGTGAGAGCGTTTATTACCTAAGGAAAAGTTCTGACGACATTTGAAATCGGTATAATTTGGCACTGGAATTCGTGAGGTAATCAACCGGGCTGTACGCTTATCATTTGTTTAATATATTTTATTTTGACAGTTAGGCTTAGTGTGGGTTACGTCTAATGATTCTTATTTATAGGGGTTCGGATTAAAGGCACATTTTGACGGCACTACGTTAATTTTACATTGAATTATATATTTATTATTTTTAAGGAAGAACAATTTTTATGTTATTCTAATTGCAGTATCATTTGCAATTGCATGTTGCGGAGATGAGAATGCTGAGAGGATTGTGTGGTGTGACGCGAATGGATAGAATAAGGAATGAGTACATAAGAGGAAGTTTGAAAGTGACACCGATAGCCGAGAAGTTATGTGGAAGGCGGCTATCATGGAATGGGCATGTAATGCGGAGGAATGAGGAACATATTGTGAGGAAGGCCTTGAGCATGAATGTGGATGGATATAGAGGTAGAGGATGACTAAGAAATCGTTGGATGGATTGTGTGAAAGACGACATGGTTAGAAAGAATGTTACTTGTGAGATGACATCTGACAGAGAAGTATGGAAGGAGAAGACATGCTGCGCCGACCCCAAATAAAATTGGGATAAGGGCAGGAGGATGATGACTAATTGCAGTATCATTATCATTACATTGTATAAAACAAAGTCGTTTACCGCTGTCTGTCCCTGTATACATGCACAATGCAGTAGAAAATGATTGAAGAACTGTAAATATTGAAAGACATTTTGCAGTATGTTTAATATCAGCATATCGTTCGAAGCCGGGCCGGGTCGCTAGTAGTCGTATAAATTGAAATTATATAGCACTTGAGTACATTAATTAAACTTCATCAGTTACAATGATGTGTCAAATATTGCATCTGATTTATATTTTAGTACATTGTGCTGGAGTTTTGAACAAATAGTTTATTTTGGTTGCACCTATTTAATTTGGCTCTCTTCTGCGCACAAACTCTTGTTCGTGTATTGAAAACACTTAAACTTTAGCAAACTCAAGGTACCTATCGAAAGTTAATAGTGAATAAAAAACAGGAGAAGGTTAATATTTCAGTGACATGCGCTTATACAACTGGAAAATTTATAATATTATTTCTCGAAAATCAATTTTCTCCGAAAGTACTGAAGCGAAGTTCGTGTCAACGAAAAGTCACGTATTATGGAGGTAACATACGTTGCAAAATAATAATATGTTTATAGCTTCAGTTATTATGATAGAGCAGACACGGGTTGAACGATAAAGTATGTAAAAATTGCTGTTTTATAATATGGAAATCGGAAAAACATATTTTTAAAAGATAGTTAGTTATATTTTGAAGGCATTTGCGATTGAAAGCAAAAACAAAATACTACTCCACTCTGTAACACTACTGCGCCTCATGTAATAACTAGCGACCCGCCCGACATAAAATAATTATAAATTGTAGTCTACGTGTTATTCTGATATATATCCTATATTAATGTAAAATTTCATCTCAATCCGTTAAGTAGTTTTTTAATTCTAAAAAAATTCCGCAGACATTTTTAACTTTGCCGTTTCATAAATTCAAATCTTTTATAAAAATTACAGGTAAAAAAGGCATATTATTCGATACAAGATTTTATATCTATAAATCATCTGATAAAAAAGCGTGGAGTTAATACCTCTTGACTTCCAAGCAGGATATATTAATTTAAATAATTGTATTTAACTAACTTGACTTTGTAGTTTTTAAATGTTGAAAAAGAAACTGCTGATTTTCTTGCCGGTTCTTTTCGGTAGAATCTACTTCCGAACCGGTGGTAGAAAAGTGCTTGTAAAAGCCTACTTGAATAAAGTTTATTTTGATTTTGATTTTGTGAAAGAGTAACAAACATACACATATCCATCCTCACAAACTTTAGCATATTAGTAGGATACCATACAAAAATGGCTAAAGTTTTTCTAACTTTACTTAGCGATATTGACAGTAACAAATTAATACAATTAACGAATGTTATATTTTGTATGGCACATACGAAATAACCATTGTAAAATAAAAAAGAAATAATTTAGAATATATTGTGGAGGGGCTCTAAATAAGTCCGCTTAACTAGAGACTATTAAGGCAACAGCCTGCAAATTTCCCACTACTGGGCTAATGGCCTCCTCTTCCATTGAGGAGAGGGCTTGGAACATATTCCACCGCGCTGTTCCAATGCGGGTTGGTGGAATGCACATGTGGCAGAATTTCAATGAAATTTGACACATGCAGGTTTCCCCACGATGTTTTCCTTCACCGCTGAGCATGAGATGAATTATAAACAAAAATTAAGCACATATATGTATATAGTGGTGCTTGCCTGGGTTTGAACCCGAAATCATCAGTTAAGATGCACGCGTTCTAACCACAGGGTCATCTCGGCTCAGACTATTAACTTGTCACATATTGTAATGCCAGAGAGTAAAACTTATTACTTATTAACTTATGCTTACTAGAGAGACCCGACCTTAAATATTTTATGTAAGCTGTGTTAAAGTATAAACACTATTTTTTATTTTTTTTTATTTTGATAGGGAATAGTGATCACATGACATCAGATAGACCATTTGTCTTAAGAAAAGTTATTGATTTCGGGATATTTACCATGTTTTTTATTTTTGTTCGGTAGAGCTCGATATTACGACATTATCTACGAATGTCTTGTTAACGAGAACTTGTGTGATCTTTTTCTCGTAAAATATCCCGAAATCAAAATTTTTAATAATAAAAACAACTATATTAATTTAAAGTCTTAAGAAAATTATGAGTTAAAAGTAATTGAGTTGTATATGACTAAATTTTATTTCGGCTATTTTAATAAATGCAACATTTGTTGCAAATTGTATACTAAAATGTCTAGTGATGTTGATAAATAACTTTAGATTGAGAACATTCATAAATAAGCACACAGTCCCCAAATGCTGTAATTTCATGTCTGACAAGATCCTTTTCTTATTTTGTAATGTAAATTTTCCTTGTTCGTCGCGAAGTTGTCGAAATCTCTCTTTGTCCTGGTTGAACGTTGGTTACGACGATATTTTATACGCAGTATGCATACTTCCATCTTCAAAGCTTCTAATAAACTATAAAATATTTAATATGAAATAGTAATTAAACAAAAAAGCAATAAACAAAGATAAACGAACGTCGTATGAAAATAAAAGAACATCGTTTATTGTACACGTATTCCATTTTATCAACGAAAATAATTCATTATAGTTCTTAGTTCGAAATACAAATAATTAATTCCTTTATTCGGATAAATAAGGTATCATAAATGGAAGGTCTGGAAATGTTTATTGAATCGTAATAGAAAATCGAGATGAAAGGATGAATTTTCATTTATTTTATTCCATTCGAATGCTTGACCGAGTACGAATGGTGTATCTGAACCAAATAGCTTGTCATCGATTTGGTTAATTGATTGTATACTAAGAACCATTTGATTGGGATAATACGATTACATATAATATATAAATATATTTATGTTGCTTTGGGTTTATGATTGATTGAGTCTATGAGACTGTTTGCGTGTATCTGTTTTATTCGTCTTAATTTTTATTACAAAAAAATATTATTGGTTCAATGAAACGATGTGTACAGACATATTGAAAACTGACTTACAAGACTTCGATGTAACAATCGATATAAACAGTATCGTACACTTCTTGATATTTCACGATGGCCTTCAGACTTCAGTTTGTTCATAAAGAATTGTCAGCAATGTGTTATTACATATTCAAACAGTAAGCTTTACATACTATGTAATGATGTGTTTAGATTTTTTTATGGAATAGGTTGGCGGACGAGCGTTTAGGCCGCCTGGTGGTAAGTGGTCACAATTACCCATAAACAACGACGCTGTAAGAAATATGAACTATTCCTCATACCGTCAAGGCGCTACCAACCTTGGGAACTAATATGCTATGTCCCTTGTGCCTGTAGTTACACTGGCTTCCTCACCTTTCAAACCGGAACACAACAATACTACGTACTGTTGCTTAACGGTAGAATATCTGATGAGTGGGTGGTACCTACCCAGGCGGGCTTGCACTAAGCCCTACCACCAAGAAAATTTAATTCCTTGTTTCCATTAAAATAGGTATTTTGAGTTGGGCCCATCCGCTTACATATAACAAAAAAAAGCGTATACTTAGTACTTGTTGATTTCGAGGCACGACGTATTACAATTAAAATTGTACACTATATATACAACTTTACTAAAAAATTGTGGAAAAGAGAACCTACTCAGTTTTTTACCGGTTCTAATTGGTAGATTCTGCTTTCCGAACCAGAAAATCTATATATTTAATTCATTACTATAATATGAAGATTTAAAAGTTATTTTATGAGCCTTATTCAAATAAAGAATGTTTTGATAAGATTATACGGTAAATTCTCTTCGAATTTATTAAATAGAAATTCTGTAATTGATTTATCGTTTCGCTATTTCTATAGCATGGATATAATTTCAAAAATAGATAGAGGTATTGACGAAGTTTATAAATTTTCAGTTTTACCAACTCAAAGGAATACTTTACTAAGCCTATGTTGTCAGTCTGTCTGGCAACTTTAAAACTATAATAAATGGCCAGTTATAAACACAGAATCTTAAGCGCGATGACAAATATATATAAGCGCTTTCGTTCTTGCGAATACATTATATCAAGTACAACTTATAATCAAATGACCTACTTACCAGTCAGCCTACCTATTATAAATTAATTATAAGGATTACGAAAAAATTAAAAAATATTTTTTAAGTCATGAAACTATTCATCCGATATTAGGCATATTATGTATAAATATTTTTTTTTTATTTAAAAGAAGAATATGGTTATACCCTAAAATATCTCCAAAATAACCATAATACAAAGTTATACGAAACACCCTCAAGTATAATTACATTTTTAAAAGTAATGGAATAACTGCTTACATCTTGGCACATGACCAAATTATCTTGCAGGGGCACTTGTTCGCGTGTAACTTTGAAATTCTTATCTATGCACTAATTTTCCTTAGTTCAACTTTTTCATTTACCATTAATGAATATTATAAAGTCGTTATATGTATACATATAATAAAATTGGAGTGTCTGTTTGTAATTTTGAAATAAACGCTTTTAACTAAATGTATACACATACACAGATGAACAGATTTTGATGAGACTTTCACTGGCAAGATGATGCAATTAGGCTAAGTTACTCAACTTAGGTTCTAATGATAACAGTTTTGTAAACTCAAATGTGCACGAAGTCGCGTGCACAGCTAGAGTTTTTAATATAATACGACGATACGACGAGCTTTTCATATAAGAATTTACTTCTAGATTATGTTAATTGTATTTAATAAGTACATGATATGGTTACAATATGGATATTGTTATAATTAAATTGATTGGTTTTATACTTGATCTAAAATATAAACAGTAATCCTTCTCTTATCATCTGTTACTTTTGGTGACATAGTTACCAAATCCCACGACATATTAAGTAATTATTTATATATTTATTCTAAAGACATTTAATTCGTCGTCAGTCTTTGAATTTATGATGAATGGATGGTGGTTCGCGTTGAAATCACTGGCATGAGATCGAGCATGGATCTGAAACGATGTTCATTGGCTTAGCCCCGACCTTGCACCATCAACTTATAACATAGCCATAAATAGCCCTCACCTACCTATTTTATAAAAAAAAGTAATCTCACCTACGCCAAGGATCAATGCAGTAACTATAGACGATAACCAATATGACATAGTAAATCAATCAAATGTGTATAACCTATAAAACTTAAATCACTTCTAGTATTTCATAGAAGTGTTATCAACTCTGTATATTAAATACATATACATATTTTTAAAAACATAAAGTATTAGCGTATTTTTAAATAGTATTTTTTGTTAAGCATACTTTTCACAGAAAAGTTAGAGCTAAATGCTCCATTTACTCGTTGTATAGCAAGTTGCCGCGCTGTAGAAAAGCTATAATTTACCCGTTCAGAACACGGCAAGCCACTGACAAATCTGCGCTTGCATGTAGTGCACAAGACAGCCGCGATACGCGTTCAAAATGCAACATAAATAATCCTTTTTAATTCAAAACATATAACATACAAAGTGATATTAGTTTATCGAATTGTATTCCATTCCATTGTGACAAAATTGGATATAATTTTACTCGGCTATTTTCCCTCTACGAGTGACAAATACATCATTCGCAATAAATAAGATTTTATCACATAATAACTATCAAAATTATAGTATCAGAATGCGGCGGCGTCAACGACTTTTCGTCCGGTCGAAGAGTGTCGTATAATTGGATTGTGTCTGTAGGAAGATTTGATAGCCGATAAAATGTCACTGTGGGAGAAAGATAGCTTTCTTGACGCTTTCCGATAAGTAATTCATATTATATATCGTTGTAAACTATTTATTGATAAATAATTAGTATCGCGATTATTATTAATAAAATGCATTTTATAAATTAAATTGAACGTATAATAATTCATAATTAAACATACAACAACAACCTATACATTTTTCACTGCTGGGCTAATGCCTCTTTTGCATTTGGGGAGAAGGTTCGGAACATATCCCACCAAGCTGTTCCAGGTTGGTTGAATAAACATGTGGAAAAAAATCTGTTATCTTAGTCACATGCAGGTTTCCTCACGATGTTTTAATTGAGCACATAAATAAATCAGTGGTGCTTGCCTCAGTTTGAACCCGAAATCATCGGTTAAGATGCACGTGTTCTAGCCACTGTGAATGAAACATAGCTACTATGCAAGTCTTGATTCCGTAGAAGTGCAATTCTGATTCTTTGGGCGTAAAATGAATCAGCTCTCTTCTCGCTAGTAGAATACGACAAGGTGTTATTTTATGTGGTTATCTTAAGATAATAATGACTTAACTAATATTACATTATTATATTTATTAGTATGGATGTACTTATTTTATAATGTCATCTCCGTCAAGATCTACGCTATGTGGTTTCTGTGAATTCTTTATATTATTTTCTTTTTTGAAAGACCTTCAGGGTGGATGGAATCATACTCGCGATTCGTTCTTTGGTGTGGTAATAAAATCGTTGCGAGTAGTACACTTAAAAACCAGAGTCCAATGATGATGATAATATTCAAAAATAATAAATTTAATTGTTAAAGATTTAGCAAGAGTTAATTTGTGGTAAGGATCGAATGTGTATCTACAAAATGTTGATGATTTAAGTGAGTGTTGAATATGTTAAATTGTTTAGTAATTCAAATCTGAAACCAAAAAACTGCCAGAATTATATTATTATTTGTTATATAAACTCACGCATATAATTTTTTTTGTAGACTACCTTACTTTACATCGCAAAATATCCACACTTGTTTGTACTGTAACGAATATTATTAGGTTATTGTAACATCAATCGTAGTAAGCGTAGCTATTCGACTTCTTTTTTCTACTTATTTTGTAATTTTCTCTGTATGTGATTTAAATGTAAGTATTTTGAGAAAATAAAAAATTCTAGCCGTTTACTATACTACAGCTATACTTCTATACTAATATTATAAATGTAAAAGTATCTCTGTTTGTGTGTCTGTCGAATTGTGAAATCAAATCGAATTCGATGAAATTTCGTGTAAAGCAAACTTGAACTTCAAGAACGAACATAGGCCACTTTTTAACCTTAAAATAAGATTGTGATATTTTTGATTATAAAGAAGTTAAAGAAAATCAAAAATATTTGATTATATAGCAATTACGTCTAGAAAGTGCACTTTACCGTACCGCGTAAATAAAGGAACAGAGCACATGCATCCGTGATACAACATGTGTCTCGCGATATGTGTTAAAAGGACGACCGGTGAAATACGCTATTCACGTATCTTTAACGGTGACATAAACCATTTGGCCAATTTTTGAAAATGGATATACAATTAAGAAATATTTTTTTATTATACTAATATATAAAATAAAACTTTATTAAGTCTTAGCCATTTAAGTATTAAAAACGTGTGTGCCACTTCCGATTTTTTACAGAAAAAATAGTTACATATCGTTGTAGAAACGAGTGAATTACAAATAATTTCAAGAAAATAGATATAGTTGGTAAGTCAGTAGCAGTCCACAAACGTTCACCTATTTAGCAAAGACCTATTCTTCAATGAGAAGATTTGGAGTTCAACCCACCACGCTGCTCAAATGCAGGCAATAGATATTTAGTTGAGATAGCTTGTTCCACTGAGCCATCACTCAATTCAGGTTCAATGATAACAAAAAAGCTATATCATTATAACTGAGAAAATATTTAATTTTAATGTTATGCAACGGTACACAAAATAAAATTGTAAATAATATTATTATTTTCTTATATAATTAACCAATGAAGTCCCAGTTTTTATTTAAAAAAAAATAATTTAAATTAACGCATGCCAGATATATGCGTTTCGATAGATTAATTAAACTTCAGAGGAATTCGTTTTGTTGACAGCAGCTGTCTGTCAACATTTTAGACGCTTGTTAAGTTTTCGACATTGATAATTATCTGATTCTGTTAAAACTTATTTCTATTAATTAATAATTTTGTGTTATGAATAGAACATTATTCTAAGTTCTTTTTATCGGTTCTTCTCAGATCTGAGATATTTGCTTTAAAAGTATTGTTGGATTATTGACATCGTTAAGAAATTATAATATTCTATAGGAATCCTGTATTGAATAATATTTGTTTAGACTTGATATCAAATTAACTATAATGTAATTTATACAAATTATCAATATTTATGTATGGATTTCATCTTCTCCAATTTTATCATTACTTATTAATCTAATTGAAGTTTGATTGAGTCCAAATTTTTGTTCTAGGTAAACAATATTCAATGGCCTTTCTGTATTCATAGCGCTATAATTGTTTGCGATATGTTCTTTATCGGAAGCTTTATCGCTTTAAATTGTTCAAAAATCAGCCGTAACATTATTATCCAACAAAAGAGGAGGAATAAAAATAAATCTTATAAAATTTCATACAAAATTTAATAATTAATGAAATATTTTCATTCTTCGGGAAGCGCTTGACTGTGAATCGAATAATTTCACTGTTGTATATTTAATTAATGCAAACGATTATGGGCTTGTTTTATCCAAAAATAAACTCGGCCAAGGGCTTTTGTGATAACGTTTAAAAGGTTATGAGTAAACCAAGTATAAAATTAATTAATGTTTCTACACTTCTCGTTTTTATTACTCTATAAAACTATTAATAACATCGTAACTATCCCCAATAGTAAAAAAAGTCACGATAGATATACGGAGTTGTGTACTAAATGACATAATTTCATTCATATGACATTAGATCAACAATTATCGTTATTTAACAAAATACTGTTTCCAATTTATTTAATGGAATCCGGGTATTGTCAACTTGAATGCAATTTCATAATGATCATTTGAGTATTTGAGACGATTCACGTCTATAAATAAACACATAAAGTCGGTTTAATCTGTATTAATATTATAAATGTGAAAGTAACACTGACTGTCTGTCTGACTGTCGCTAATACTACCAAACCACTGAACCGAATTTGATGAAATTTGGTATGAAGCAAATTTGATCTTCAAGGAAGGACATAGGTTACTTGTTTTGGGTAACACATGACAACCAACACCCTAAAGCGCGAGATAAGCAGCGGGCGACAACTAGTATAATTTATTTCGAACTGCAGCTTTGTTTCCCCTTTCACATATCGAGCGTCAGTAAAAAAAAAACTAAACTTCTGCTCAGTTATATCGCACGTTTGGCTTTTCGGTAATACATGCGTGAGTGTAGACAAAGTTTGCCAGGGGTTGAAAGTATGACGCATGAGGAATAAATTACTTTTACCCGTTTGTCGGTGTTTGTTGCCCTGTCAAAGTTCAACACCCTCAATCGTGGGACCGTTGTATCGTTCGGGGTGAGTAATAATATCACTACGAACAGTTTATCTTTGTTTTGCATACAGTTTTGTAGTCTGTTGTTCGAGATTATTTCGTATGACGTTTATTTTACTTAATGATTTATTTACCTTGTCGGTTGTAATAAACACTATTATATAATTATACTAATTAACTAAGACATCTAAGTATATAATGTAACAGTGTAAATATCACACCGCTGTATTTAATGCCTTCTATCCTTTTGAGGATAAAGTAGTATTTAGTAGTAATTTACAAGTAATTTTGTGGTACACGCGTAGTAGATCTGTTGCAGTTTTGTATGCGACATATAGAAGTTTCCTCACGATGTTTTCGAGACTGAACCTATAACCTTTTCTTTAAACTGTCGTGTTTCAACCACGGGAACAATTTAAAGCATTCTTATTTTTAAATTAAGCTATTTAGTGAACTATTAGATTGTTAAAAGTATTGTCATCGCTACATACAAAAAGTGTGGACAAAATTAACTTAATCGGATGAAAATTTTGTGGCGATATTTGATCCAATACATAGGAACAAGTGATGTTGAACACATACAGTTAAAAGCTACTTTAATATGTATTAAAAATAATACATATAAACTGTAGTATTTATATACATGTAACACATTTTTTATTCGTATTTTAATGTAATGTTCCTTGATATTTTTAAGGCGAAATTAGAGAACCTCTCTTATTATTTTATTTGTACAAATTTATGTAATACGCATACGTATTCTTGGCAGAGGGTTATAAATAAATATTTACATGTTATAGAAAATTATATATAAAGGTATTTTCGAATAAAACTATAAGAAATATATTGAAATAAACTTTAATTATTATTAATTATAAAGTTTTGTTTGATGTCAAAGTTTCTGTTATTCGACCGAGTTTACATATTGTTCAAATGTCGTAAGGTTATAACATAAAAGCAAGCATGGAGTTTGCAAATTGGCTTTCAGTGGCTTAACTTTATCACTAGTTTATAATGTATTTACTGAACGCGTCACAACCACCCTTCCGACATGATGCCTATTTGTTGGGTAGCTTTATCAGCCACCGGATGCAGCCGCTACTCCGCAAACTAATTAATGTTCTCTATTCACACTACATCAAACCATGTATTGCAATATCTATAACTAGAAAGAGAGGGACGAGAGGATCGCCGTTTGGGTATATTTTTTTTTTATCAAAGAAAAAAATGGCTTATTTGAAACTTTTCACTTAACGATTCAACCTCTTTGCAAACTCGATCTCATTTTATCAATTGTCAAAGTTTAAAAACTTAATCCACTTAAGGACCCTTTCGGAGAGTTCGTACTGCGCATGACGTTAACCTAGCGGGAAAACCAAGGACATTCGGCGAACGGACCCACTGCGGGTAGAACGCCTCGCTCCATGCCATTCAATAATGGAATACGGACGCGTCCGGTGACTTGTAAACAACGCGTGAATGTCAACAGGATTTATTTATTCCAATATTGAACTATCGAGCGCGTTCTATCAAATGGTTCAGACTTTTTTTTAATTTTATGTTGTGTGCCAGTAATAATAAAAATGAAAATAAGAAAAAGACTTTATTGTGAGTTTTTTTTGTATCTGCTGAGTTTTTAACTTTGACAGAAGTGCTGGTGAAGTTTGAACGATAAATATTATGTAAAGCGATCAGTGCCCAAAAACAAGACAATGAAGTTTTTAACGCTCATAGCGTTATGCGGTAAGTGTCTTTACCTGTGAAATAGGAGGGTGAAAAAAAGTAAAAACCTTTAGAAATATTATTTTTTTACGTTCCACTTTAGGCGTGTTTTAAGAGATTGTAAGAAATGGCGTGTGAATTATTAATTAGCTAATTTTCTCCAAAGTGTCTGGAAAATTTAAGTACTTTAATGAAACCATTTCAAGTTATTACGAAGGTTGTTTTTACGCCAACTTTATAAAAACTACGGAAACTAGTCATGACTGATAAATATATATCTTTAAAAGTACAAGTATAATATACGATAGTATCCGATATTAAGATAAAAAAAAAACTTTTGTGAGCAATTATATAACTAGCATTTATTAACTGTGTTATTTGGTAATTTTTATCCTTGTTTCTTTTTATTATTAAATTATTATGCGGACGCTACAAAAGTAGCAGACATTAAATAAATCTTGAATCTTTACCACTACGTAATATTAGTTCAGCACAAAGAATATTTTCTCGCGGCAAAAAGGGGTTTCCGAGTTATCATCAAAATACCGAAACGAAATGTCTGCAGCTTATTCGAACGTAATCTTTTATTATTAATCATCAGGAACATTATTATTAATGATATGATTTCCAAAAGATAATTAATACAAAAGGATTTTTATTACATGAAACATGTGACGTGTTCGTCTATTTTTGTAACGTGTATAAATATTTAAGTTATTTACGACGGACTTTAAGGAAGGGAGAGATACATTTCAATTATCTTAATGGATAATAGTAAGGGCGAGAAAAAGCCCCTGTAAGTCACCATTGCATATAAATTACTTAGATCACTGCCATTGTATAAAATTCATATAAAAACAAATGCAAAAAGTTTAATTTAAAATACAAATAGAAAAAAATTAACATCTGAGTCTTTCGAGAAGGAAATTATTATGATATGTATTTGTTGATTAGTTATATTTTATTATGTAGTTTTAATTTAATGATATCAAATGACAAAGGCTATCTGTGCGAACTGTGGTCTTTATCTCTGTATGTATTTTAAAATTGTCGGTTTCTATGATAAAAAAATATTTATATTTTAATTCAGTGGGAATTACCAAGTTATGCATATTTGAAATGATGCTTCGTAAAATATTTATAATGCATATTTTGATTGTACTATTAATATGATAGTTTTTTATTTAACTCATTGCCTTGTTTATTTGCTGCCTTGACTTGATACTTCGATTCTTATTTAAATTACTCTTTATAATATAAATTATAATTTCGATAATTTCAAACTTTATCAACATTTCAAATAAATTTAAAATAAGAACAATTCATTGTTTTGAAACAATAATTTTGTTGGGAATTGAAATAAAATATAGCTAGGTCATGACTTACGAATTACGTAATTGGTATCATCTATTGGGAATATTTAATAGCTTTGACCTGTATTGTCATACTATTTAAAATACTATGATAATAAAGCTGAATACGAATAATATTTTACTACACTAGTTTACATTTTAATAACTATTTGAAACAATTTACTCGGTAGTAGGGCTGTCCATCTGGATACGTACCAGCTACTCAAATACATATATTTTTCTGTTAAAAAACAATAGTATTGATATTTCCGTGTTTGAAGTGTGAGCGAGTTACTATAGAGAGTCGACATTGCCCAGTGGTTAGAACATAATCTTAACCGATTATTGCGGGTTCAAACCCAGGTAAGCAACACTGAATATTCGTTTATAATTCATCTCGTGCCCTACGATGAAGGAAAACATTGTGAGTAAAACTGCATGTGTCTAATTTCATAGAAATTCAGCCACATGTGTATTCCGCCAATTGTAACAGCGTGGTGGAATTTGTTCCAAACCTTCTCCTTAAAGAGAAAGGAGGCCTTAGCCGAGCAGTGGGTAATTTACAGGCCGTTGTTGTTGAGTTATAACTTATCTTAGACTTCAAGGTTGTTTGCGAACAGGCAATGTACTAAATGTTTAATATTTCTTAAAGTGTTATTATTCATGGGCTGTGATGGCCATAAAGCATATTGCTAATATCTCTTAAAAAACACATATCATCAAAGTATGAAGCATTATAGGATTAATGAAGTATACACGCGATATGTTAGTAAAATTTATAACAACGTCTATAAATAGAGGCGCTAATAATTGATTAGGGTCGAACGGAACGAGAAAATCCCTTCCTCATAGTAAGCTATAATTTGTAATTCTGTACCCCGATCCAATAAGGTTGTCTAATTTAGTGTACAAATAACACATGTGACCAATATTAACCTAACAAACCAAACTATTGTTCATAAATAAGGTCGAATTTAACATATAAGAATTATTTTTAACGGAATGATTGTTTTCTTTATTGTATTTCATTTGAATGCAAATTTTAATACAGACTTGTAACGTTAATTTCATAGATGACTTGCCGATGCTCTTATAAATTTTTAATTATAATTTGATAAGTTTTAATTGCAAGAAATGGATTATAGATTCGTATATTGAAGAGGATCAGCTAGAATATTAAGAGGTGGATATACGTTGATGTTGTTACGATATGTATAAGACGAAAGTTGCCTTGACATGCATAGTTTAATATACTGATCTCAATAAAAAAAAATTGTGATAGACATAGGAGCAAAAAGTGTACCTCTAATTAGTCAATGTACTTTGCTTATTTATTACGAATACGTTTATGTCTTTAAGTATGTAATAGAAATATATAAACATAACATTACAAACATGCTATAAATTTGTAAATATACTAACCAGCGAATTTTTCGAAAGTAGTTTTCGATAAAGATTACACGAACTATTTTACACGAGATATTTTAGATAGAAAAAGGATGCAACAAATTGAATTATTTGCCAAAAATCAGAAGTGTCAATCAAGTCATAACAAATTTCAAACGATTCTTACAAAGTCTCCTCTGCTATATCTTTAAACAAAAACAATGTCGATTTAAAGTGTATCTGTGATAAAAAAAACGCTTTACTGTACCACCAAATAATGATTATTTGTACTGCTGTTTCCCAGTTATGTTGGGTGTTACGTGTACAAATGACCATGCGTTCGTCATGATTTACCTTTAATATGCAATCCATTAAAACGTACTTAAATAATCTATATCTATATACATATATAATTCTTGATCCTATATAGAAATATAGCAGTATTTGAGAAACATTATTCAAACAATCTTCATCCTTTTAACGGCAACATTTTACCGGAAGCTGGCAACATTGTAGGTATATTAAAAATAGAGAATAAGCAATTTAAAAAAAATGACATGACTTTCAGATATTTTCTTAATGAAACCAAAGGCATCACAGACATAGTTTGTTTTAATCAAATGTCATGTATTTATGAATTGTGACGTTTTTTAATTAAAACGAAAGTGTTTGTCCACTGCACTCGCTAATGTGAGTCAGAGGAAAAACAAAGCTGCAATATTTTTCTAAAAATAGAAGCACATTTCTAAGATTAAAAACCGTCGTCGCTGAAACTGAATGCTTTATTTGTCTATGAATTTTGTCAAGAGTAGTAGTATGTTATTCGAGCCAAAACAGATGTAAGTTTTAATAGACTCGTTCATAAAATAAGATTCACGGTACCGCGTACTCGTGCCAGGATTCTGAAAAATAGAACGCATTCGTTTAAAAACTTCCAATGTGCCCCTTAATAAATCAGATGGGGATTTATTTTAAATTTTATCGCGAGGTGTATCTGTGTGTTGTGTAACAATAAATATTTATTATCTTCCACCATTAAGCTTTTGGCTTTTCGATGTTTTAATTTAAAAATAGAACACTATTTTAATACATACGATTATAAATGCGAATATCTATTCCATTTTCAAATTTGAAACACTCTTATATACAAATGTGTAAAATAAACACATCTTAGCTGTAATATCCTATATTATAACCTTTTATTTAAGATGTGTGCATTACACACATGGAAACACTATTTAATTTATCACCTGCAAGTTATTTGTAACCTTTTTGAAACTTGTCTAGGTGTGATAAAAGTAGAATTTCATTTAAATGTAATATAAAACGTTGAAAAAAATAACTTCAGTTTAGCCAAGTGTACAAGATTATAACCGCTGTTTTTTATTAATTTCTACCTGTGTCCTAGCAAAACCAGTGCTGAGGCACTACAACGAAGTCTTTCGAAGAAAAGGGTTTATACAGAGCAGAATTTAGATAAAACTACAAACAAACTTACAAAAGTACTTTATAATTATGAGAAAAAACGAATATAGAAAAAAATAATACAATATTGTTTAAACACGGATTTTTAACTAAAAAAAACGTATGTAAATCTATAACATTAGTACATTGTCATTTGTCTTATTCATTATCATACGTATTGTAAGTTATTTTCATAAGTACATATATTAAAATGAATAAATGAGTTTTTTGCATGTGCTTCTTAATCTAATATAATTATATTCAAGCTGCACTACAAAACTATTACTATTCAGACGCTTAAGAAGTTTTGGTGTTATCCATTTGCATTACCTAAATTGTTAGGTATCGCTAGGTAGCCTGATCTGCATAGATATTCGACTGAATTACTTGAATTTAAACGATAGAACATTCAAATTGATAATATAGTATTACAGTTCAATTATCGAACGATTTTTTTTTTATTAATTTTAAATAGTTCCCTTTGAATAGTTTCATTTTAATGTCAAAAGAGCTTAAAAACTATAATGAAAGATAAAGTGATATTACATTTCAAAATAACGTTAATATTATTTGTGATAGTGTTGGATTACTATTTCCCTTGAGTATTGCACCTACGTTGCCAATCTCCCAATTAATCAACTCGCACATTTTGATTTCCAAAATAAATTTATGTATTCCCCAAGCGATACCACTAAAATGATATATTTTAACCAAAAGATAAAATAAAATTGAAGTTATTTAATATTGACATTACACAAGAGACATTTATTTCTCATTAAAAATTATCTAAACAGTCTACACGTTGTAAAGAGAAATAAATATTACTAAAAATATTAGATGCTCCTCAAAAAAAAATATCCATATTATAATTTTAGTTAAAGCCCAGGCAAGCACCACTATATGTATATATGTGCTTAATTTATGTTTATAATTCAGATCTTGCTCGGCGGTGAAGGAAAACAACGTGAGGAAATCTGCATGTGTCTAATTTCATCGAAATTCTGCCACATATGCATTCCACCCGCATTGGCACAGCGTGGTGGAATATGTTCCAAACCCTCTCCTTAATGGAAGAGGAGGCCTTAGCCCAGCAGCGGGTAACTTATAGGCTGTTACTTTAAATTTAAAAATACAGATATTCGCTTGTTAAATTGCAGTGGAAGAAAGATTCCACAACGCTACTCCAATAAGGGTGGATACACATGATTTCCCTGCGATATTTGTGTTTGTAAAGTAAGATTATAACATATATAACACAGTATAATTTACGAGACGACATAGAAAAAATTATGATAAAAAAAATAGCTTAGTCATTTTCAAATTAGTTTAGCACCAGTGAGCTGTGCCTTAATCATACTAAAAGGCTTATTTAACTAATTCAAGACAAGATATAATTCTGTTAGCTTCAACATAATGCGGCCTAATGATTCGTAGCAGTAGCTACGGGTCAGTGACCTCGCAAACAGGAAAGATTTGTTAGATTGAATGCTGTCGAATGTGGCGTGGCTTTTTTATAAAAAATATATTAAATGTAGTAAAATAAAATCTTTATAGCGATTAAAGTGATTAACCGGAAACTATTTCAAAGCTTTATAAACTCCATATTATAAATATAAAACAAAGTCACCCGGCCGCGTTTGTATGCCCATATGTTCGCAATAAACTCCAAAACTATTGAACGGATTTTCATGCGATTTTCACTAATAGACAGAGGTGTCATAAGGAAGGTTTAGGTATATAATGCGATAAGGTTCTTGTGTAAGTAAGTTCAAATAGAACGACAATTGATAAACATGTCGAAAAAAAAGCAACAAAAATATAAATTATAGGAAAAAATATAAAGAAAAACTTATTTCCACTTGTGCGAGGCCGAAACAGACCGCTAGTTGAAAATAAAAATCAATTAAAAATTTAAAACGATAATTATTAAACGATAAGGATTAATATCAGATTTTATATTAGAAAGTAAAGAAGGCTTTACCCATATTTTAACGTACTGCTCAAACAAAGCAGCGCCGTTTAAATGATATAAGTACCGAACTCGCAGCCTTTCATCCATATTCTAGCTCGGGGGTGGAATTGTTCAATAGATTTCATGTTATTAATGGAACCACCTTTTATGTATCGTAAAATCCTATGATAATAATTGAAGGAGATATCACGTAACATACAAACAGTATAATCTCTGAATTCATAACCTCCTTCAAACGAACACAATAATACGTCTCTTACAAAATTATATGTATTTGTTTTGAAATGAGCAGCTATCGTGATTTTATTTGTATGGATATTCTACCGCTAAACAACAGTACGCAGTATTGTTGTGTTCCGGTTCAAGGGTGAGTGAGTCAGTGTTACAGACACAAGGGACATAGCATCACCAAGGTTGGTGGCGCATTGACGATGTAAGGAATAGTTAATATTTCTTATAGCGTCATTGTCTATGGGTGATGGTGACCACTTACCATCGGGTGGCCCATATGGTCGTCTGCAAACCTACTCCATAAAAAAAATTACATTAAATTAAACAATATCTACACGATTAAATTTATCCAATAAATAACAATGTTAAAATATGTTACTTTTATTTTAAGGTCAGCTTAAAGCACTACAAGATAACTCATGTCACGCTTATCACGTTAATATTCTAAATTTAAAACGAGTGAAACTTTAAAACACAGGTGACATTGTATACTATAATCATATTTTGATATAAGTTTTGTGTATGATATGGTTTTTGTAGCTTTTCAGTTCGGCATTACATTAAAAACATTTTTGTATTAAACAAGAACTTTAACAAAGAAAAAAACTAAATTCAAACAATATACTATTACAAAACAAAATTATATCTACTAAAAAGAAAAAAAAAATCGTATTCCTCTTCAAATTAATAATCAACTTCCTTTTTTACTCATTAATACGTATATAGTTTTTACAATTATTGTTATTTTTGGAGCTGATGACAGCCACGCTCGTTCCTCGCCAATCAAGAGAAAGAAGCGATACGATTCCCGTGATTGACACAGTATATTGTCATATAAGAGTTCATATGAAAAAGAAATATTCCTTAAATTGTTCTCGTATTATTTAAAAAAAATGCAGTCGAACTGATAACCTCCTTTTTTGTAGTCGGTTAATTATGTAGATGTTATTTTATTAAAAAATAAAAATAGCAGCCAGCGTTAAACTATCGTCGTGCATTTGACAAGAATAAACGATTTTATTTTTATCGGCTGTATTCTCTCTGAAAGTGAAGATCCTTGTGATACGAATAGACACGTGCAGCCTACGACAGAGAATATTGTAAAAATCATCAATTTTTTTCAAATGGAATAAAGAATACATTTGGATTAAACGGCTACAAATGATCAGGCTGCTCTTGCGTACTTCATTAGTTTTATTTTAATTTCTTCAAAGCATACATTTTGTACATGAATAATAAAGCAACAGATAATAAAGATACTTCTCTTAAAGTAAAATCTATACATATATATTTTTATAATCCTAGTATTTGAAATCTGAAGGGTTACTTAATTTAATTACAAGCAGCTTTAGTTGTTGAAGATTTTTTTCATGTACAATAACAGTACTCAGTATTGTTGTGTTCCGGTTTAAAGGGTGAGTGAGCCAGTGTAAATACAGGCACAAGGGACATAACATATTAGTTCTCAAGGTTGGTGGCACATTGACGATGTAAGGAATAGTTAATATTTCTTACAGCGTCATTATGGGTGATGGTGACCACTTTCCATCAGGTGGCCCATATGCTCGTCCGCCAACAAATACCATAAAAAAAATAAGTGGTCTACCTAATTGTAAGCAACTTTCACTGCTCAACATTGTCTATTTCTTACAGCATACCAATGCGCCACCATTGTTGGAAGGTACGACGTTCCTTATGCTTGTTATACTATCTCATTTATCAATCCGGAACACAATAATACTGATGACAATGCTTATACAATACTGGTGATGATAAAATATTTCATGAGTGGACGCTACCTCCCCAAATAGGCTTGCACAAAGTCCTACCTCCAAATAAAATAACTATAATGTTTAGTAAATACAATGAGTTATATGCCCATACCATATCACGCTACGTTTAACGAAGGTGCAACCACGTGGAGCATCTATTACTAACGTATGGTAATTGACTAACTCAATATTACTACAGCACCAGCATACAACAATGAAATCGCTTGGCATAATATCGTGTGTATTTAAAACGATTGAAAATATGTTTCGATTTGAAAATGTTGTAAACTAATTAGTGTGAAAATTTGACCAATCATTTATTAGCTTAAGATTTTAAAAATATTTAATCTTATCATGATAAATAATGTTTCGTGGTTAATTGGATATACATAAAAGGTAATTAAAATAAATTAAATACTTTAATATATTTCAACATAATCACTATTTCCTGAAGTACGCTTTTTTATTCGTTTCATGTATTACGTTTTTACTTGAAGGCGTTTCTAGAGAAAGTACGTTATGAGTTCCATTAAATGGTGTTCACGTTTACAATATTTGCCGGTTAATTAATTATTGTCGATACTACCGTCGAAGAAGTGTTAAGGTACTAAAAATCATCATATTATTAAAGCTTTGTGTTGTTTATATTGTCAAACATGAATTACATAATTAGGATCTCGCGTAGATATTAACTCGTTGCGTGTTATTTATACAAATCATTTTTTATAGGATATGTATTTTGTGTCTTGTAGTTATTTCTTGGTAGAATTCATATTTCAAAATCTTTGCTTACGATTTATTTTTCAATAGTACTTATATAAACTATTAAATAAAAAATATTTTAAATTTGATTTATTGGTTTCTCTTGAGGCTAGATGGCCCAGTGAGGCAAAATGGCCCGGTTAGAACGCATAAATCTTAACTGATGATTGTGGGTCAAACCCAAGCAAGCACCACTGATTATTCATGAGCTTCATTTGTGTTTATAATTCAACTCGTGTTCGGCATGTGTCTAATTTCATATAAATTCTGCCACATGTGTATTCCACCAAACTGCGTTGGAACAACGTGGTGGAATATGTTCCTTCTCCTCAAAGGGAGAGGAGGCCTTAGCCCAGCAGTGGAAAATTTACAGGCTGTTGTTGTTGTTTCTCTTATATTTCAATCACATGCTGCGCTGAATGAGACCAGTTTGGAAAAATTGACCGAAGGTTGTAATACAAAAGGAACAGGCATTAGATGTTATAAATTGATAAGACTTGACTCAATCATTGATATCAAAACACAATAATACGAAGTATGTCGTTCAATGGTACAACATAATATATAAAACTAGTTGTCGCCCGCGGGTTCGCTCGCGTTTAGGTTGTTAGTTGTCAAGTGTTATGCAGAAACAGTAGCCTATGCCATTTCTTGGAGTTCAAGTTTGCTTCATAACAAAGTTCATAAAATTCGGTTTATTTGTTTGATCGTGAAAGAGCGACAGATCGACAAACTGATAAAGCTACTTTCTCATTTATAATATTAGTTTAGATATAGATAATTCGTACTCAAGCGTGCACGAAGCCGATATACCAAGTAATGTTGACTTAGGCTCCTAAATCCTTGAATGCATATCCGTATATTACGTATTCAATTTATTTGTAAAAAATTCAAAGCGTTTCGTTTCGGGTAAGAACGAGACGTAGAAAAGACTAACTTGCATTTCGATTACTAAACGGTCGGAGAACTAATTGCGCAACTGTTCGCTAGAAACTTCCTTGTTGATTTTATTAAATGAGTTGAATTCATTTCGCTTTGCTCGCGGAAATTCCAATTTTATTTGCGATAGATTTGTATAAAATGTTTGTTAGCACTGTAATAGTTACATTGTTAAATGAAATCCTTACATAGTTTTAAGAAGGAGATAAAGAAAGTTTGTTAAATCATCAAGATCTCTTCTTGTAGAGTTTAAGTCGAAGAAAATTTAATTCATTTCTTTTTTTCTTTATAATGTATTTTAATATAAATTTTTAGTACTTAGGCTAGAGATTACTATTTTAGAGTTCAGCTTACGTCTAACTTAGGCTAGAAGAAGATTTCTAGTCTGTTGAGTTATTTATTAGATGTATTATAAAAGTGGATGATCTGTATAGTAACAGATATGGAATGCAATGAAGCATTCAGTTTAATCGTGTGTAAGAAAATAAACCTCATGTAAAAACTGTCTACTGGCAGACTGTGTAACGTAGTAAAAAACGTTTTAGGTGTCGGACGTCAGCGGCTAGGTTAAAAAATGAACGTTAACCATGTCATATCCTTTGGGGTTTTTCAACACCACAGTAAAATTTCATTAAATTTGGTTCAATAGTAGGACCGTGAACGATAACTGATAAAGAGACAGCTACTTTCGCTTTTATAAAATCCGTATAAAACGTGTAAATTAAAGTAACAGTCATTAAGGAGAGGGTTTTGGAACATATTCCAACACACTGTTCCAATGCGGGTTGGTGAAATGCAAATGTGGCAGAATTTCGTTGAAATTAGACAGATGCAGGTTTCCTCACGATGTTTTCCTTCAATGCCGAGCACGATATGAATTATAAACACAAATTAAGCACATATATATAGTGGTGTTTGCCTGGATTTGAACTCGAAATCATCGATTAAGATATACGCCTTCTAACTACTTGGTCATCTCAGCTCTATATCCGTATAAATATGTTTAATTATAGAAAAGAAAATAGTCTCCACACTTCAACCCTTATGCATATAATTTTTCATTGCTATAGTCTTAATGGTATATGAGTATATGCAGCATTTTCTACTAAGTTAAAACAGAGTAAAAATTATAAAAGATATCTCCATTATAAAAGCCATGCATGAGCCAACTCCGTGGCGATCGCTCATACGGTGTCGAGCAGTTAAACATCAATTTTTACATAGATAAATCTCAATTTATAGCGATCGACTAGTTCGAAAGAATTGATTGATTAAATACCCTTACTCAAGTTTAAAAGTATAAGTTGAACTGAGAAAAGTCATACAATAATTCACTAACTATAAGAAACTTTGAGAATTTTATTGCGAAATAGAATCAAGAATTTACATGAATATTCAGAAAATGTATACGCTTCTTTACAGTTGTAATAAAAATGCTAATCACGCTGCCTTTGCTCAACTGGTCTTATATGCTCCCGTCTGTAATAGTCACTGGATTTTAAGTTGTACGACTTTTACATAAGTTTTAGTTGCTCTTTCTTATTCTTTTATACAAAAGCCTTAATCCGATTATGTTGTGACCTTTTTTTTAAATATACATCGTTTTAATGTTTATTTCATGTTTGCGAATACAAGACCTTATTTTTGCTTTGACATTGTTAATGAGGATAATATATATGACACTTTATATTAGCTGTTCAATGTACTGTTTAAAAAAATACTTTAAACTTCCTTTACTTTTCAATGGTCAAATATTTCTTGTAATAATATTTCTTTCCCTGTATATATTAATGCTTTTGTGATTGCATCGTCCATTAAGTAAAACCTTTTTTCTTTTACCATTTCTCAATATTTATTCCATATTAAAATAAAATCTCATTCAGGTAATATTGACGAAAAGTTAACTTTTTATTCGCAACAAAATAATCGCTTTTGAATGTAGTTAAGTAATTATACTATTTTACTATTAAACAAGACCTTTTGATTTTACTTATTTTAGTCAAATGCTTACTCTAGTGATACATTATTAAGGATAAGCCTACGGTGATGTATAAGCAAGTAATGAGAACATACAACTAATTTCACGCCTAATATTTAAAATTCACTTTTACTACAAATTGTAAACATCCCAGTGACATTAAATATTTATGTAAGAGGGTTACAGTAAATGTAATTACAGAGGCGGGCCGTTTTAATCCCGTCAAAGCCCGGAACTCGGAACAACATCCAGTGAGTTCGTTAACATCTTTAAATTAATTTTCATGGAAATACGTCAATTGGTGGAATTGAATGAATTTCGCTGTCTTCGCTATGGCTGGCATTGGGCCAAACGTGTTTTCATTTATTCTTTTCGTAGGCAACGTATTTTCAAACAATGCTAGCGGAAAAAAGGGTCAAGAGTGAATCGAGCGTACCTCAAAGGAAAGTTGCCTATTATTATGAAACCACTATATTTTTTCTATATTTTGTATTATCTGTATAAATAAATAATCAATTTAGTAAAACCAATTTACAATCAAACCTATGGGGGTGTTTATTTCTTTTTAAATCAACGATATAATTGGCAACAGCACCAAATGACTCAATAGTTAAAAGACGTGGAACTTCATTTAAACTTCATTTCGACGACCTCCATGGTCGAGTGGTGTGTACACCAGTTTTCATGGGTACGCCACTCTGAGGTCCCGGGTTCGATTCCCGGCCGAGTCGATGTAGATTACCATTAGTTTTCTATGTTGTCTTGGGTCTGGGTGTTTGTGGTACCGTCGTTACTTCTGATTTCCATAACACAAGTGCTTCAGCTACTTACATTGGGATCAGAGTAATGTATGTGATGTTGTCTCATATTTATTTATTATTTATATAGATTGCGAAATTAATCTGATCCAGCGCCTAATTTTTATCGTTTATTTATTTGTGCCTAGAGCTGAGATGGCCCAGTGGTTAGAACGCGTGCATCTTAACCGACGATTGCAGGTTCAAATTCAGGCAAGCACCACTATATATATCTGCTTCATTTGTGTTTATGATTCATCTCTTGCTCGACGGTGAAGGAAAACTTCGTGGGGAAACCTGCATGTGTCTAATTTCTTCGAAAATCTGCCACATGTGCATTCCACCAACCCGCATTGGAACTTCGTGGAATATGTTCCAAACCCTCTCCTTAATCGAAGAGGAGACCTTATCCCAGCAGTGGGAAATTTACAGGCTGTTACTTTACTTTTTGTTGTCTTAAATTTTCGCAATTATTACACATTTGGTGCGAGTCACCATTGAGGTATTTGTTGGCGTGTGTGGGTTTCCTATAAACTGTGTGACTTAATGTATTGTCAGGATTCTTGATAATAAGGATGTCAAGGATAGGCGTTGTTCAAAGTCTGCAGTCTGTAAACATGCTCTGGATAAACCTAACCATTTTATCCGATTTGATAAACCACAGATCCTCGCTAAAGAACACAGATTCATTCCTAGAATGATACGCGAGGCTATTGAAATTCAAAAACATCCGAACTTCAATAGAGAAGATGGTTGGAGACTTTCCAACACCTGGGATCCACTTATTAAAAATTTAAAATCCCAAATCCAACTGCTGACTGCAAGACCTAAAGATACAGTTAGTGCCTTCTGCGTGCAACCGGAACGTTACTCAAGATACCAATTGAGAAATCGTTGGCGGTAGTTGTTAATAATATTTCCTTTGTTCTTCAAATAGACAAATGTCACCTTAGTCTACCCGTGACCACGAACGCTGTAAAGTGCTCGAAACGTCGGGATCTCCAAAATAATTAATATACGCGATTAAAATCCGTAATAACTAGTTTTATTTAAACTTTACTTTTTTTCACTTTTATTTGTGCCTAGAATTCATCTCGTTCTAGTCACAGGAAAATATCATAATGGTTCTTGTATGAAATTTCTTTCACATATTTATCAGACAGATACTCATAGCAGTAATGTTGGAATAAACTCTAAACCTCAAAAGCAAAGAATCTTATATACAGACTATTATTTTTACATTTTCAAAATTTTTTCTTTTAATGTAAGTTTTGAACAAAGGTTATTCTAATATTAACATCGTATATCAGTTTAATATGACTCTGAGTGCGCAGGAACGAACTTAGAGGCGTATGGTAAGCACTACCAAGCTTGAAAATGCAGTTTCGACAACATATTTCATATTACACTGTCAACAACAAACTAAGAATGCAATTTCTCTTAAGAGCGGTCGGAGAGTATCATGGGATTGAGGCCATTTGAATGATGCCGGTATTCGTTCTGTATTCTATTATTATTATTTATATTGGTTATATTGTGATACGTCTTTGTATTTTTTGTTTAAGCGATACGAAACCTGCGCTGCTTCTTGTACATTTATGGTTTCAATTCTAGAAAATCCTAATAAAAACTGGAGTTTCCATCAGTGCAAAAGAAAGAACCTATTTATTTCTATGTACAATTTTCGTATTTCCCGCTGATTTTCTTTCGCCGGTTCTTTTCAAGACCGAGGTGTTTATTTCCGAACCGGTGGTAGCTTTTGACAATCAATAACCAATTGTAACGTTTCTGTGTTAAGTGAAGATTTTGACTCAGACTTTATATTTTATAAAGACTGAAAAAAAGCTATCAATATTTGAAGAATCTATGTATTTATATAAAATGTCTCCCCATCAAAACAGGGCTTAAACTAAAAAAACAGATATTAGATTAAGAGAGTTCGTATATTGAAAAGTACTAAAAGTGATCATTGTAAAATATTTTTAGATTTCCTTTCTAAATGGAAACTAATTCCAATGGTACTTTTTGGTCAAAGTGAGACACGAAATTTAATCATACTCGTTTTTTTAATAAAAATGACCTTATGTTTTCTATGGGCGCAAAACGTCGACTGTTAGTTCTATATAATACGTTAATATAACCTTTTCCATTTAATATAACAAAATGTTTTAACAACTAAAACCGTTTAAATTTCGATCACCTCCAACAATGGCTTCATTCGACCATTCACAAAGAGATTTTAACATTTGAAAAAAGTTATACGAACGGAAAACGTTGAAAAACAAACAATACCTGTCGATATAATATTTTATTTGTATAGCTAGCTGTCTATGACATGAGAATCGTCGATGAAAAGCTAAATTGTTAATTCTATCGCGCCGTAACATACGAAACCATGTTTGAGCTGCGACGGCTTGGCAACCGGCCAGTCGACAATTGTAGTTTACTACAGCGATTATTTTCACTGCACAGTTCAAACTACTCTAGAATCCAGCGTCTGAATAGACATGAAAGAATTTTCGTGTGCACCGACCGACTGTAACGACGGCCGTTTATTTCTAAGGCGAACCATATACGCGATACTTAGTGAGAGAATGTGAAAAATAATATGATATTAGTTTAGCTCATGTGTTTCGTAGTCTCTAATAGTAATCGTATCATTACGGAATACGTGCAACGTGCTATTCAACGACCGTTAGGCAAAATGCTGCTTTTATGTCAAAAGTTGGCGATTTCTTTCTTTATGGTATCTGTCTATTGGGCCACATGATGGTACGTTGGTCACCACCGCCTTTAGACAATGACCCTGTAAGAAAAAATATCCATTCCTTATATCGCCAATGCACCACCAACCTTGGGTGCTAAGATATTAATTACATCCCCTAAGTCTTTAGTAACACTGGCTTACTAATCCTTCAAACCGGAACAAAACCATACCGATTACTGTTGACGGTAGAATGTCTTATGGCCTTGATAAGGGGCTACCCAAACGGGCTTGCTCAAAGCATTCATGTTTATTATCATAAAATACCATAGCCTTAAATATCAAATCTTACATAAATATAATATTAAAATAATGGTTTGTAATAAACTAAGATTTAAACACTACATTAATTTAAATCAAATAAAGAATTTTTTGAGGTTTCATTAAAAAAACGTAAGTTATGCTTCTTTAGATATTCTTTAATAAGTAATTGTTTCAGTGAAGACTTTTGCGCTATTACTTCTGGCCCAAAATAACAATATTTAACATCGGAAAAGAATATGAATAAAAGTTGTCGAAGCAAATATTAAAATATGTCGAGAACCCACTTGGCATATTTTGCTTTCATTTATATATTCAATCAATTCAATCAGTCTTAAATTCATCTCGGTTGGATTTCATTTTTCTTTCTTTAAACGACTTATATTGATCCGTTCACAATTTACTTCATTTATTCTTATACCGCTAATTGTGGTCGTAAATTCTGACATTATAGATTCAAATCCTAGTTCGGTCCAATAGCACATTACTGGATTGATCAGTTAAAATTTTTTCATCGACAGTTGGATATCTGGAAATGCTTAAAATTCCGAGCTTTGAAAAGCAAGTAAGGATCTTGGTTCTGCAAATGCACTTTTTCTAGTCGTATCAGATACTTCGCTCCATCACCAACTTCAAAACTGGCTATAATATATCCCGCATATTTTTCTGGCCTCTCTTGACATTAGTTGCCTTGGCTGTTTTCGGTCAGGACGACATTATCGTTAACACGCTAACATTAATTAATGGAATTAAGTGTACTATATTGATGGTTATCTTGTACGCTCTATGTTAAAGTCGGAGTTAGGGCTATATAAAGTTATTGAGTTTTTCTGTCCAGATAACCTCAGTAGCAGACTGAAGTTTGAAAGTTAACAGTGTTAGTTCTTCGCCCAAAGTCCGTCTGGTCATATCGAAATGCTTGATCAGTTTATGAGAAACTATTGGTAAGTCGCGGCTTCGTTCACGTTTTAGGGGTTGGTTATCATATGCGAGGCAAAAAGTAGCCCATGTCCTTTCTTGGAGTTCAAGTTAGCTTGGCACCAAATTTCATCAAATTCGGTTCATTGGCTTGGTCGTAAAAGAGCGACAGATAGACAGACATAGATACTTTCACACTTATAAAATTAGTATAGATAGTGAGTGCCGGCCTTTGAGAAAGGAGTAGGCTCTTTTCTTGAAGGTTCCCATGTCGTATCGGTTCGGAAAAACCGCCGGCGAAAGCTGGTTCCACAGAGTGGTTGTGCGAGGCAGAAAATGTCTAAGAAATCGCGCTGTTGTGGATTTTCGGACATCAAGATGGTGCGGGTGAAACTTAGAATTTTGACGAGATGTCCGAAGGTGAAATTCAGTAGCCGGGATTAATCCGAACAATTCCTCGGAACATTCCCCGTGAAAAATTCGGTAGAAGATGCAGAGTGATCCAACATCTCTACGCAAAGCCAAAGGATCTAGGAGATCGGAAAGGGCTTGACCGTCGATAATTCGAGCCGCTCTACGTTGGATGCGGTCAAATGGAAGGAGCTGGTACTGGGGAGCACCCGCCCAGAGGTGAGAGCAGTACTCCATGTGAGGCCGAATTTGCGCCTTGTAAAGTTTTAGGCGATGGGCCGACGTGAAATACTGTCTCGCCTTGCTGAGCACACCGAGCTTCTTTGAAGCCAATTTGGCTTTGCCTTCCAATTGACCGCGGAACTGAACGAGGCTCGAAATATCAACGCCAGGTATTCCGATACTACCTGTAGCGGCTATCGGGATGTTCTCAAATCGTGGAGATACGACAAATGGTGTTTTTTTAGCGGTTAACGCGCAAACTTGCGTCTTTTTGGGGTTGAAATGGACTAAATTTAGCCGGCCCCAGTTCGAGACTTCGTTTAACGAAGACTCGATTTCAGACACAAGTTTGTTCCGGTTTTCTTCGACGTTTTCCCGAGAAATATTAGCGCGGCCGGTCTATAAGGTGTCAACGGTACTGTCGTCTGCACAGCAATGAATGTTCCCGATTTGCAACCAATCATTGATATGCAGAAGAAACAGAGTGGGTGATAGAACGCAGCCTTGTGGAACACCAGCATTGACGAATTTTAAGTCAGAGCATGCACCGTCGACAACGACCTTGATGCTCCGATCTGCCAAAAAGCTGGTAATCCAATTGCATAATTTCCCGGGAAGCCCATAGGAAGGAAGCTTCGAAAGAAGCGCTTTGTGCCATACACGATCGAAGGCCTTCGCTATGTCCAAGCTGGCTGCTAATGCCTCCCCCTTGCTCTCAACTGCTTCAGCCCACCTGTGAGTAAGGTAAACTAGAAGATCACCGGCTGAGCGACCCCGACGGAAACCGTACTGGCGGTCACTAATCAGCTGATTCTCCTCTAGGTACCGCAGGAGCTGGCAGTTAATAAGGGACTCCATTATCTTGGAGAGCAAGGAGGTGATGGCTATAGGCCTATAATTGGACGGATCTGAGCGGTTGCCTTTTTTAGGGATCGGATGCACCAAAGCAGTCTTCCAGGAGTTCGGGACGACGCCTAATGCGTAGGATTGCCGGAAAAGACGCGTTAAGACCGGTGCCAACTCGGGAGCACATGTCCGTAGCACGATTGGAGGGATGCCATCGGGTCCACTCGACTTGTGAATGTCCAAGGAAAGAAGTGCTTTCCGAACTGCACTTTGCCGAAATTTAACCTCCGGCATCGTCGTATCACATCGCGGGATTGATGGTGGTGACTTTCCTTGGTCATCCAGAGTCGAGTTCGACGCGAAGAGAGACCCTAAAAGATCGGCCTTCTCCTTCGCAGTATGGGCCAATGACTCACCGTCCCTGTGCAAAGATGGAAAAGAAGGCTGACAGAAATTCCCTAGGACAGCCTTAGCGAGAGACCAGAACGCACGTGTTCCTGATGGGAAGCGCACCAGTCTCTCGCCAATTCTGCCAATGTACTTCGACTTCGCCTCAGCTATCAGGTTTTTGAAGGACCTGGAGGCAGAGTTATATTCCTTTCCGAATGTGCTGGTGGTTGTATCACGAGACGCCGAAAGCGAAGTCGAGAACAGATCTACCCGCATGATCAGTGGTGCGTGATCCAAGCCACTCTGTATGATGAGCATTGAAATCGCCCAGAATAATGATCTCTGCGGATGGAGTCTGCTGCAGCACGGAATCTGTAGCCAATTGGACGTACTCAACCAGTCGGTCGGTTTCGGCATTACCGCTATGGGACCTATAAAGGCACGCGTAGATTCGCGGATGGTCGTCGCAGTCTACGCGCAGCCAGATAATTGATAGGTCCTGCCCTTCAAGGCTGCCGAGGCGTCGAGAGCAGATATCATCTCTGACGTAAACGCACACCCCAGCTCGTGGCACAAAAGTATGCTCCAATTTGTACCCGGGGTAATAGAGAAAAGACGTATCGGCAGGAGAAGATATCTGGGTCTCGGTATGAAAGAGCAAGGCCGGCTTCGCCGTTTCAAGGTGAAAGTGAACGGCATTCAAGTTGGAGTTGAGTCCCCTTATGTTGCAGAAGTCCACAGCGAGTGTGGTAGGGGTTGCCTTATGATGACTGCTCCGCTTGCCCCGTACAGTGGCGAGCGCAAAATTGCCCCCCCCCCCAGAATTCGGAGGGCAGCCTGGGCATCCCTGCTCAGGCGATGTACGTCCTGAGCATGGATGCCCAGAGAGGGATTCTCCACCGCAGTCGCTGATGGTACCCTCCTGGGGTAATGTCACCAAATTCTGCACAACCATGTTTTGGGGGGAGAGGGATCGGGCCTCCGGAACTCTCACTTACCGGACGAAACGCGGTAGCATAGCGACCACTTCACGCCGATTTTAAGTGAGAGAGTGGTACTTCCCCGGGCGTGCCGGCCCATTCGACTGCAACCGAGAGGTATGCAGTGTGGCACTACCACTTGTTAACCTGTTTTTAAAAACATACTAGAGTACTGTTTCATATACATATTTTAAGTGAAGGATACCTTCTATAACATACTTCAGTACTTTTGTTATTCTAAGCAATTTTTCGTTGAGAAACAGACGTACCAGAAGAAGGATTCCTTTTACCATTGCAATTTTTCTCAATCGTCATGTTTGGTAATACTGCATACCTACTATATGACACATAAAAAACACTAGCAATATTAAAAATTGTAACTGAAACAGAAATAAATCGCATCTTCCATATAAATTGTAACAAAATTACGTTCCTCCGAGATATAATTTATTGCCCAAAATCTCTCTGTAAATTATACACTACACAATGAGCCGCGACTTACAAGGAAGCCAATATTGGGCGTAATAATTTATAACTCAAACACTGAACTCAAATATTAATTTCATTACTCTCACTATTTATCTTATAAAACAAGTTAGATTACATTTGTTATTAGTTTGTAAGCTTTTAATACGTAACTAAGTCAGAGTCGTAAAGTTAAAATGACACTCACTCATATAACTTTCAACAAACATGACACCTACATAACATTAATTTCTGAGTTTCACAGTACCAATTAACCCGTTCCACGTCGTAATGGGACATAATAACCGTAGCTAGGTTCTACATATATGTTAACACACCTAGGATATCTATACGTCTATTACGACACGTTTTCACACAATATTTAAGTACCATGCATTATATAAAACAGATTATATAAAATCCAAAAAGTTTATAAATATAGTTATCGAATTTTTATGCAATTCTTTACCATACAATTAGCGGTTTACCGTCAAACAGCAATATTTAGTACTAGCTGTGCCCGCGACCTTGGACGCGTTTGAATTTAACAAAAAATAAATGTTATTAAGCCTAAGTTACTCTCTATTATATCAGATATCTGCCAGTGAAAGTCCCGTCAAAATCGGTCCAGCCGTTTCAGAGATTAGCCGGAAAAAACAGATAGAAGACTGACAGACAAAAAATGTAAAAAAATGTTCTTTTGGCATATGTACCGTGTATAAATACATATGCATTGAGTAAAAAAGAGCTATTTTAATATTACAAATAGACACTCCAATTTTATTATATGTATAGATCGACGAATGATTTGATGGTGACGTATTCGTTATGTCAGAAGTGGTAGAAATGTCATACGGTACCAATAGCTATGGATGGAGGTACATACCATCAGATGACGTATTTGAGCCCGCCTACAAGTCATAATATTTTTTAATTTAATTATAATTTTCAGTTATAAAAATGGTACTGTAATTTTATTCATATCGTAAGACAATCTTAACATATGAATTAAGCTAAGTGCATGACTGCCAGTAAATCACATATTGTCGGATGTAGTTTAAGAATAAGTCAACGCAGGGTACATTAATGTCACCAGCACACATTAGCTTCTCGTCACAAGACTACTTACTTTAATTAATGTCTTCTTCACTACATATTTTATCAAACAAAGTCTCCTGGCCGCGTCTATCTGTCTGTATGTTCACAATTAACTCTGAAACTACTGAACGGATTTTCATGTGGTTTTTACCAATAGGCAGAGGGTTTCATAAGGCAGGTTTAGGTATATCACTTATTCAGGTTTTTGTGTCAATAAGTTGAAGTGTTAACAATATAAAAAAAGCAAAACAAAATATCCACCTGTGCAAAGTCGGCACGGGCTGCCAGTATAGTTATAATTATTATTTTCACTATTAGTGTCATTTATTTTTGCTTCAATTATGAGTAATATAATACGTTATATCATAGCCTTAACAATAATTAACAAAAATAAACATATATCTAAATAATCGTTCGTGTAGAACTGGCCTAAGATAAAACTGAAATATTTGACTAACTACCGGTTAAAGTTAAAAGCATGTAAAGTGTATACAATCGAAAGTTCATCATGCTCATGACCTTTGTTAAAGTAGGTTTGATGTCAAGGGACATTATTTTGTAACTTATGACGACACGCCACGTAATTATAATTAATATACCATTTATTACGCGACACTTGATATCCTTATATAACGCGAACCACATCGAATTGTTGATTTACAATAAAGGTATTATACCAAGATATCGTGTGAGTTAAAGAAATAACAACAATAACCTGCAAATTTCCCACTGCTGGGCTAAAGCCTCCTCTCCCTTTGAGGAGAAGGTTTGAAACATTCCACCAAGCTGTTCCAATGCGGAGTCGTGGAATACACATGTAACAGAATTTCTATGAAATTAGACACATGCAGTTTTCCTCACGATGTTTTCCTTCATCCTGGTGCGAGATGAATTATAAACACAAATTAAGCACATAAATTTTCAATGGTGCTTGCCTGGCCTTGAACCCGCAATCACGGGTTAAGATGCACGCGATCTAACCACTGGGCCAAAACATATGGTCGATAGAACATAAGTTTTGTAATACGACAGTATTACAATTGTCAATTTCCTTTATGTGGATACGAATGTATTATAAAAGTCGGTCAGATGGAAATTAACTATTTTCTTATTCTAAATTTAATTAAAGAACACTCCATGAAAGTCCCACAATGAAACACTAAGCGCGCTGCAAATAAAAATAAAAATAGCAGTTTGAAATGTTTGATTCGTTTATGTTGTTTCAATATTTAATAAAATTAATTTAATACTAATTATCTGTTTTTAAATAAATAAATCTAACAGGAAACAATTAAGTCGGTATATTATTAAAATATTGTCTACTATTATGATGAATGTAATGGGCAATAGCATGAAAATTAAAAATATAAATGATATTAAAATTACTTTTTTTTAAATATTTCTTGCTATTTTATGCAATCGTTCAATCAAGCCATTGTTCAGACAAGGATATTCCAATTAAAATAATAATGTTATGCCCTTTTTGTAAAGTAAATTGAGTATAACAACAGAAATAGTCCGCCTTTCACAAACAATTAATGTTTCATTAACAGTATTAAAGCAAAAACTTTGTAACGAAAGACTATATTAGTTATTGTTCGTGAACATCCTTCAAAGAATTTTGCGCTATTATTTATTAACCATAGATTATTTTAATTTTTTCTTTATAAAACCTCTTTTGAACTGCTCATAAAATACACGCCGTCGAGAAATTACAGGTAAAATAAAGAAAGATAAAATAATAAAAGTGCATACCTGTGTAATAACCAAGAATTAATCTCACAGTTGGCAACACAGGGGTAACTTTAGCTATATAGGGCAGTTTCATATGCGTCCCACAGAGAAGTAGAACGATGGATGAGTGCATATTGTTCATACGCGTTAGCGCGTGATACATACCCCGAGTCGAGGCTTACCTTGTATTAAAAAACGTACGTTAAAAATCATCTGCGATACCGTTGCGGTGATAAAAACTGCAAAAGTCATAATATATTTATCGTATGCTAATTAGATCATATTATATATATTCGTATTACAAGCTTTAATAAATATGATTGTTTTTTATTTATAAATATAAGACATCACATACATTACTCTGATCTCAATGTAAGTAGCTAAAGCACTGTGTTATGGAAAATCAGAAGTAACGACGGACCACAAAAACCCAGACCAAAGACAACATAGAAAACTAATGATAATCTACATCGTCTCGGCCGAGAATCGAACCCGGGACCTCGGAGTGGCGTACCCTTGAAAACCGGTGTACACACCACTCGACCACGGAGTCAAAATTAATGTTTTACATTTTTGATGTTAACATTTATAAATTAAGAAGATTTATATAATTATTATTAATGTAATAATATAATATTTATGTGTACTTACAAAAGGGCAAGTGAGCCAACTACAGGCACAACCGACATAATATCTTAGTTGTTAGTAGCTTGGTGGCACTTGGTAGCGGTAGTGGTATTTCTTATAGTATTAATGTATTTTAGCAATGATGACATAAGCATCAGACTGCATATTTTAAATAAACAAAAGTGTCATGTATAACAATAATTACTATTTTCTTCGCCAAACATCTGTAACAAAACTTTTCTTTTTAGCGACATCAAAGGCAAATTAAAATATTTTTTAAGTGTAAAGGTAATAATATAAGCAATACAAATACCCAAAACACATAAACGATTATATGTTTTAGTTGTGTAATAATTGTAAAAGGAAAGTAAAACGATTAATTCCTCGTATTTAATATAAAATGAATTATAATATTTTAAACCAAGATTGCAATAAAATATCTGTAAATTTTGCAACTACATAACACTAAATCTAATAATAAAATAAGAATGTCTGTTTATATAACTTAAATAAAGGCTTTTTTTACTAAATTACATTTGTTCTGAAACATAATTAGCAACAAAATGTAATTAAAACGAAATTATAATTAGTCATGGCAAATCTATTTTTCATGTAATCTTGAAACTTGCTTAAGCAATGCGAAGTGAAAAATACGACGAAAGCTCACAATTGTAAGAAGCGATGTTGGCTACCAGCCAGCATTGGTGACAATCCCACGTTTTTGCTGCTGATAACATTCCCCCGCGCAAAATATTTTATACTACAACTACTATTACGTACAGTCGCTGTAAGAAAAGGTTCGTCACATTAAGATCTATTTTCGTGTGTTCAATATGAGCGATAATCTGCTTTACCGATCGAGAATGACATATTACGTCGCAATGATTTGATGTTTAGATTCAAAAGGTACTAAGAGCTTAAGATTTGATAAAGGAATTAAATAGAAAACTGACGGAACCTACGTCCTTCTTACTCTGACTGTACAAACTAACATTTTCAATTACGTAAAGAGAATCAGTTTTTTTTTGTTTTACTTACACGGCTAATCTCGTGTAATATAGGATTCTCCTCAAGGGACATGTTGCTCTCAGTATCTTAATAGTTCCTAGTAGGTAACTAGGAACTATTAAGATCCTGAGAAATTCTCTACTAACCAAAATTAATAGGTAACACGATTTTACTTTTAACTTTAGCTGCATTTGTTAACTAACGTCGAACGTTTAAATTCAGATTAATGATCTCGGATAGCAAATTGCAACAATTTGTGGAGCCTTTGTTGGGGTTAATGTGTGCGTGTACTGGCTTTTGTCAGTTTTAGGCTAATTATCAAACGTCGATTGATAACTATCACGATATTATAATCGTCGTCGTTCAATACACATAATTATTTATATATTTTCAAGTATATTATGTTTAAGTTATAAATATTTATATGACAAATATTTTATTAATTAAAACATAAATAAAATTGTTCTTTATTTCTGTAATAATTTGATTTACATGGAAATTTTTTTTTACGAATATTTCCGGTAATAATCGATTTTGACTACGCAGAAACATGTGCTATGAAATACTCATATAAATACGAATAGCAACAAACGTGAAAAATTTAACTTTTAATACAAATTTGTTTATTGAAAACTGACTGAATAAAATATCATTGAAATTAAAATTAAAATTAACTATACTGATAATATTTTTGATACTTAAGAATAATGAAATATTAAAATAAAATAAAATATTTTGTACTTTTAATATACATTTTAGTAAGACGTAATTGTCTAACGTATTAATAAAAATAAAGCAACGGTCACCATCATCATGATCAATGACATATAAAGATAATGCGTTAAAATATATAATACTTGATAAAATTTGAGAAAATTGTAATATAAAAATAGAAAATTATATGAACTAAAACACTTTTTTAACTCCAATTTATAAAGTGCTGTTTGAAAAGAACATCAATCTTTGTTATAACAAAGGCCATTTCAAGAACACTTTACGATGTAGTAAATAAAAAAAAACTACACTTTAAAAATAAGAGATGCTCAAAAAATGTTTTTTTTTTAATAAGAACTATTTTAATGAAGCTTTATTAAATACAAGAACATGAATTTTCCTCACTTTTAGAGACTAACGAACTGAACTGCGAATCGCAGCTTATATATTACAACCTTTTTGACAAGCCGTTTTTTTTCTGGTCATGATATCGTCATTTACGACAGTGATCAGCTGGCTTTGCTTTGTCAGCACGATCGTCGGTTTTGAACCCTTACCCCCGGAATCCATGGCTAGCGAAACAGTCGAGTTATTTCGGTATTAGTCTAGGTTTTGTTATTTGTTAAAAAGATATCCTGTGCTATTTTTCTTTATAAAGGGGAGAAAACAATGGACGACTTTCTCCCACAGACAATCGAATTAGGCACAAGGAGCGTTATATCTTAGTCTTCAGTTGTATGGCGGCGCATTGACCGTATAAGAACTTATATAAAGGTATTATTTTTTTTTCTATTGTATTATATACACATATATAACAATTATTTTCAATAGTCTAATTTTCTTAACTTAGATATCACTTAAAACAAAATATAGCAATTCATGCTATTTGATGGTAGTGGTAGTAGAATGGTATGGTACCCAGAGTCTCTGCACTAAGTCATATCTTAAGGTCATTATTAATAAAGGTTTTATACGTAACAACATCAAAAGACTATGTGTATGAAAAAGAAATATGCATCGTTGTTTTAGGAATTGAAAATTACTTATTATTCATTCAGGTTTATGTAATGAATAGGTCACTATTTTTGGTGGTAGGTGGTGGTGGTACTTTGTCAATTTAGTAAATATTATTCTACACTTTTATAATCATAATAGTTATATTACAGAACAAAACAAGTAAAAATTGCACCTTCACTTCTGGTCGAGTGAGGAGTACACCAGTTTTCATGGGTACGCCATTCCGAGGTCCCGGGATCGATTCCCGGCCGAGTCGATGTAGAAAAAGTTTATTAGTTTTCTATGATGCGGTCTGGGTGTTTGTGGTGCCATCGCTACTTCTGATTTTCCATAAAACAAGTGCCTTAGCTTCTTGGGATTGGGATCAGAGAAATGTATGTGATGGTGTCCAATAATTATTATTACTATATTAAAATACAAAATTAAAATAAAATAAGAATATTCAATGATATTTATAACAATTTTGTAAGGTTAAATATACATATACATAATCATTAATATAATTACTTTATAGATATATAATATATACGTAACATAATAATAACACAGCTATAACTTTACGTTTAACGTACGACAAAATTTAAAGGTTTTTAATAATTAAAAAACTTACATTAGCAGTAATAAATTGTAATCAATAAAAAAGGTAACCCACTGGGAGATTAGACACACCCTCATACGAGTATTCGCAGGGTTGAATATATGAATTAAGCTAATGTGTTAGACACTTACTTAAATATATTTTAGGTGTAATCGGTTATTATATATTTTACGTAACTATGATTCAGCATTCTATGTGAGCTAGATTTTTTGTCACTTACGTATATGTAGAGACGGTTTGACATTTTTATGTTATGTATAGTACGACACAACTTAGATGTAGCATCGGCAAAATTCGTGAAACCGATCACATACGAATTAAGTACGCCATCCCAAATTATCAATATTTATTTCTTATGTGAATATGATCTTTAAGTAAACGTAATAACTTGTAATATCATATTATATTCGTCAATTTGACACGTCGATTTACATGCACTTGCTGTGTCGGGTTGAACTGACGCGAGAATCTATAGCGACGAATAGCGTCGAATGGCGCGATAGGGAGCTATTTCTATCAATTGTATAAATCGGCAATGATCGGTATTATTGAATTTGCCGATGCTACATCTAATTTGTGTCGTACTATAGTAGTTGCGTGAAAATTTTCCAATTTTTTTGTGTATGATATACAGCATAGTGGGTATTGCTAATACGTTAAAATACCAATCCTATACAAAAAATATTTTGAAAAAACCAGTCACATCAGATATTCTGATGAATAAAATTACACATTTCGTTCCTATTAAATAATTAACATTAAAATATAACGCTTTCAACTACAAATTATTAAAAATTACTGAAACATTAGCGACGTCGCGTTTTCAGAAATATTTATAATTTCCCATTTGTAATTAACATCAAATTATATATTCTGTTTCTCTGCTAAGGAACTCGGTTATCTTTTTTTTTCGTTTACAATCGTCAGTAATGAACCTTAAATGTAATCAACGTTTTAATTTAAATAAAGACCGAAGTTTTCTTTTTTTCGTAAAATAAATTAATTATAGCTTGATTGAAATGCAGATATATATAATTTATTTTCCTTCTAATACAAGCAATATTTTTATTATTTCATGGCATACAAACAAAAACAGGATCGGTGTTTATCGTCGCCGTCTTTGTGTAATTATAAATAATAGTGATCGCCCTTTACTTGTAATTCGATCGTAATTCATTTCTAATAAAATATAAGATGTATTGATTCATAAGATACGTTGGAAAATGAGGCTCAATTGGACAATCACCTCGCCACTAAAAAAGTATATATGAAATGTAAAAAAAATGTAATACATTTCTTCTTTTACACGACGTATGTTGTCATTGGTAGTACGAACGTAAAATGTGAATGTTTCATATTAAAAATTATGTAGATAAACGTGTATGTGTAGTGTAGCATACATAATGCAATGTTTTTATTCGAATCTAATGCATATTTAGCTTAAGAGCTTATTAGCTAGCAAAAATATTGGCTTTCTACGCTATACATAAACTCTAACAGTGCCAAATGTCATACACCTCCATACCCGGGGTTTTTTTTTGTAAACAAGGTGTGTAAAGTTATTACTTTACGTATTCATATAAAGATACCATTGCGTTATAATGATTTTTTGCTCTTTCACGACCAAGCCGCTGAACCGAATTTGATGAAATTTGGTATAAACAAACCTGAACTTCAATAAAGGACATACGCTACTTTTTGCAAGCACAAGCTGCGGGCGACAACTAGTATGATAATAATTAGTTGTAGCAATTAATCCAGTGGTTGACATTCCTTTTTTACTTTATAACCTTCCACGAATTTCCTTTAATTTTTCCTGTGTGTATCTCTGGCTATATGTACGTTCGAAATTTGAATCCTGTTTTAAAAAATATTTTTAATAAATTATACTATACGTTAGTGTCGTTTAATAACGTATATTTTTTAAAAGTCTAGTATTCATGAATGCCAATAATTCGCTTCATTGATTTCCATACGCCCTAAACAAATTTAATTGTGATTATTGGGCTCTATAATTTTATTTGAGGAAAAGAGTTTCTTGTTGTACTTTGTCAATTTAGTAAATATTATTCTACACTATTATAATCATAATAGTTATATTACAGAACAAAACACGTAAAAATTGCACCTTCACTTCTGGTCGAGTGAGGAGTACACCAGTTTTCATGGGTACGCCATTCCGAGGTCCCGGGATCGATTCCCGGCCGAGTCGATGTAGAAAAAGTTTATTAGTACATTCGAAATATGAATCCTGTTTTAAAAAATATTTTTAATAAATTATACTATACGTTAGTGTCGTTTAATAACGTATATTTTTTAAAAGTCTAGTATTCATGAATGCCAATAATTCGCTTCATTGATTTCCATACGCCCTAAACAAATTTAATTGTGATTATTGGGCTCTATAATTTTATTTGAGGAAAAGAGTTTCTTGTTGGTTTTTCTCGTTTAAATTTATTTTCCCAATGGTGGTAGCTTTACATTCAATTTAATCCTGCCCATAAGAGCCTACTTGAATAAAGTAAATTTTGTTTTTATTATAATCTCGAGTAATTTTCGTTCTCATTTTATTAAAAAAAATAAGAAAAAGACACCCCAATTTTCACTGTTCATAATTTGAGGTAAATTTGTAGAGTAAATAATTTAGTTTATAAGAAAATCATAATGCTCTTAAGCTTCATAAATATTTTATCAGAATACGTTAGACTAATTAAACAAAAATATACCGTAGCTATTATTATTATAATTATACTAAACTGCATAGTTGGTTAAGCGTTAACCTACTCTATCTCTCTAAGGCGAGTTTCGCATAGTCACAAGCGGATCACGGCACAGGAGGTACTATGGACGCCTGATGCACAAATAATCCCACACACTCTTCGACTTTGACATCGAATCATCAAAATGGTTTTAGTGAAAAAAAAATCCTTATAAATCTTAATCACGTCTTCAACGCTTGGATATCGTACGATACTCTGCGTCAAAATATACATAACCGAAATCTTCTACGGTGACTGAAATTAGGCCAGGAAAATTATATTATTATCAGATGATATATCTTTCACATATTTAAACGTCAACAGTGATTTATGTGCAAATCTGATAAACAAATAAATTTCAAATGATATTAATTTGTATAATTTCGTAATTAATTTACTTCCTAAAATATTTCGTACAAAATGTAAGAATTTTATTTAAAGGTAAACGTTTTATATTTTGATCAACAACGTTGTATGCGTCGTTTATATCCAGCAACTAAACAAATTACACTGGAAACTCCCAAGGATAATTATTATTCAACCTTTTATCTTGGCCGAATCGAGTAAATTCGTTCCAAAATTACTTTTATTGAAAGCATTTCTTTCCCTCCGACGAACCAAAGTGCTAAAGTAGGGTAAATGGACTGGAATTTCCGTTTGAGGAATAAATTATCCAGGCGCATTACTGTAAATAAGTTCATAATAATATGAAGACAATTTGTCACAATATATTGTGGATTATGATACCTTCGATTCTTTATTATCTTATAGATCCGAAGCGTTCACCACTCCATTGACATTGGATCTATAAGAAATATTAATAATTCCTTACATGCCAATGCGTCACCAACCTTTCTTGGTGGTAGCGCTTTGTGCAAGCCCGTCTGGGTAGGTATCACCCACTCATCACTTATTCTACCGCCAAATAACAGTACTCAGTATTGTTGTGTTCCGGTTTGAAGGGTTAGTGAGCCAGTGTAACTACAGGCACAAGGGACATAACATCTTAGTTCTCAAGGTTGATGGCACATTGACGATGTAAGGAATAGTTAATATTTGTTACGTCATTGTCTATGGGTGATGGTGACCACTTACCATCAAGTGGCCCATATGCTCGTCCGCCAAACTATACCATAAAAAAACCTTGTAAACTAAGATGTTATATTCCTTGTAACTTCATTATACTGATTATTGTTGTTTGGCAGAAGAATTTGTTTATGATAACAAACCAGACCTGTTTGCATAAAGTCCGAATAAATCAAAACAATACATTACATGACACTGTTTACGAATCATATTTGTCATTATTAAATACCTCCGGATGTTTTGAAGTCGCTGTAATATTAAACTTATACATATTATTTTTAATTTAATTAAAAATACTAAAAAATATTCAGTATCAAATTTTTTCACGTTATTCGTTAAATTTACTATTAAATTTTTCAATCTGGTTCAGTGCTCTCTATTTCAAATGCTAATAATAATACTAGGATCGATTAGAAACAAATGAATAGAGGGATTGTTATTAATTATTAAATATTGCTTATTAATTAATTGTACTCGTTTGATGTACGATTCAATATTGTCTATGAATAAAACACACAATTGTATTTCGTCAGTAACATTTATACGACAAGTTCATTCTCATTCTTTACCTAATTATAAGCTGACGATATTAATTTAAATCAATAGAATATAAATACAATTAAAATTATAATACGCACTACCGTGACCTATTAAGTTTCTGTCTGTCTAAGATTTCTCAGATTGTTAAGAATTTTTATACGGAAAACTTACCCTACATAAAACATGTTTAAGTTGATGCAACAGGCTTATTAATTAATATTATTAACATTTCCATACTTACTTAATGATATTTAAACAATATAAAAGATGTTTGTACTGATATGCCTTTTTACATTGGTCAGCGTTTAAAGATACTGAGTATCTGGGTAGTATTCTATTCCTGGGTCAGATCGATATAAAATTATAATGATTTAATGTTAAAGTATTTTCAATTGCAATAAAACCTTCAAAAGACATTTGTTTGTGCCCTATTAAGCAAGTGAAGCTGCTGATTTGAGCTCCCATCGCATTAGAAAAGTAAGGCTAGAAAGTGACACCGTGTTTATGCACACATGTGCAGTTGGTTAGTAACCATTGAACATTTTCTCTGATGTGTGAGTGTAATCATATGAATTAATAACGCACACTATTACGTAATAACTTCGCAGCTGGATGAGCAATAAGACATGTGTCTTTTGACGTAAAACATTCCCAAAAGTATTATCCCACCAAATGTAATACACCCTTCTTTATTAAGAGATATCAATCAAGATATACAATTAAATGTAACAAGTAATATTGTGATATCTATTATTATCAAAATTTCATTAACATGGCAGTTGTACAGCATGACAACTTATTTACAAGTTAAATAAAGATGTTGTACATTGACTGTTATTTATTAATAGGGTACAATAAAAATTCAAGCTTTAATACTTATATAAAAAGGCGTATAATATAAGGCATTATTTCTTTTTTGTAATTTGGCGAATAGTTTTGGGCGGTAAACGTATTTTAAGAAAACACATTTACTCGTGAAAAAAGATACGGAGCAGCACGTTTACAATCTATTAGCACTTTATTTTGTGCGTGATCGTTGAGCGATTGAATTTTAATATATTTGAAGATTGGCTACCCAGTCTATAAAAAATCACGATGAAAATGAAAATCATAAAATACATTAATCAATTCTTAATATCATGTCGTACTTAAAGATGAAGTTAAACTTCGTAAGGAAACCTCAATGGAACAAATGTCATCAAAGTTTTGGAGGTATTTATTAGCTAGCAATGTATATACTATAACTAATATTGGGAAATCAGTAACGATGGCGTGACGTCACTCTTTAAACGCGGTGTAAAAGAGGCCTAACAACCTTAACTTCTCACGTGCTGGGATGAGGTCTCCTCTTTCCATGAGGAAAAGGTTTGGATCTATTTCCATTACATTGTTCCTATGTAAAGGGCATATGTAGGCTGATAGTTACCTACGTACCTTTTTCTACGATACACAAAAATAAGCACAAGTCGTAATTAATCATGATAATTTCCCTTCCAAACTTCACTATTATGTAGTAAACTTGCTGAATATTATTAAAACGAGTACATTTTCAACGACATTGTTGAGAAGTTAAGACAATATCAATAGTTATTAGCTGGGAGATAGACGAAATATGTGTTCTCTCATACATATGAAATTTTGTACTTATTCGGAATAAAATAAATGAGTATCTTTTTCTTATATGTATTAAAGATTCAATAATATAATAACAATACTTGATCTACTTGTATTGGAATAAAGAAAATAAATACTCTCATAACTAATTAAGATACACTCAAATCAAGTTGGTCTTTTCAATCTTCATTTAACAATATATATTAAAATAATAGCTCTTTTCAACCGACTTCCAAAAGGAGGAGGTTATCAATTCGTCTGTATTTTTTTTTTTTTTTTTTTTTTTTTTTTTTATGTTTGTTACCTCATATCTTTTCACTGGGTGGACCGATTTTGATATTTTTTTTTTTGTTTAAAAGGTAGTGCTTCCCGTGGGGTCCCATTTTTTTTATTTTTTTTTCCGATGATGGTATCCATGTGAAAACGACATAAGTCTTAAATTTGCGTTATGTATATGCGCGACAAATAGGTGAATAACTGAAAATCACGTTAACCAATTTTGATAATTCTTTTTTTATTATAAAATATATACTTCAAGGGTAATTTGGTGAAAGTTTGGTAAGGTTCTGAGCACAGGATCCATGACAAAGTGACGGAACGGAAGGGAACGGAACAATTCTGAGGAGCACGTTAGCGATACTCAGTCGAATCTTTTATTTATAGGTTATTTGGATATTTGAGTCACCTTCCGTAATGTGGTTATGTTTATGTAATTATCATAGTCGAATATTATAATCAACTAGCTACCCACCCCGGCTTCGCACGGGTGCAATACTGATACTAAATATACTACAGAATTTGTTTATATACGACATCACATCGCAAACTTCTAAAATTATCAGTGTTTCTTTACTATATTGTTCATGTATTATATACACGAACCTTCCCCTTGAATCACACTATCTTTTAAAAAAAACCGCATCAAAATCCGTTGCGTAGATTTAAAGATATAGGGACAGAGAAAGCGACTTTGTTTTATACTATGTAGTGATGGAACTCCTATACGGCTCGCAGTTAGGGTGCGATATGGGGCAGAATTTCTTACTATCTTTAATCAAATTTTGTGTATGTGATGTGATGTCGTATGATGTACGAAATATAGTTGGTCTTTTTCAAAGTTTTTTTGCTGAGTTCGATTACAGCTCTTTCGAGGGATCCTTGTAGTTCACGCCGCGTGACGTTTAAATCCGCATTTTCGAAAATCTATTTTTGCTTTATTCGCAAGTTTCCTTTGAAATTGTCCTCGAAGTAGTTTCTGACTCATATAAACGAAACGCTTAATCTATTCATATTAAAAAAAAATTAGTTAGTCAACATCAGTTTCACTTAAAATCAAAAAATAAATAAAATTTTAACAAATAGAAAAACCGACTTCAAACAAAACACTATTTTAAAACAAATGAATATGCACGAAAAAGTAATAAAAATAATTGCGTATTCAACATATTTTTTAGAGTCTTCCTAAGTTAAATGAAATGAAAAATATTAGACTACTTAAAAGTCGATTAAGGATTATATCATGTAGTTATAATTATTGTTATATTTGGAGTCGGTGTCAGCCAATAAAACCCTACAATATATCTATCAAAAAGCAATACGAGAATACTTTAACAAATATGTTTTTTACAAATTACCTTTTACACAATAATATACTGGATCAATCAAGGGGCTCGTATCGCTTCTTTCTTTTGATTGTTGGGGCAAGGGCACCGTGGCTGACACCGGCTCCAAATATACCAATAACTATAACTACATGATATAATCGTTAATCGACTTTTAAGTAGTCTAATATTTTTCATTTCATTTAACTTAGGAAGACTCTAAAAAATATGTTGAATACGCAATTATTTTTATTACTTTTTCGTGCATATTCATTTGTTTTAAAATAGTGTTTTGTTTGAAGTCGGTTTTTCTTTTTGTTAAAATTTTATCTTCCAAACGGACAATGAAATTCATCAATCTATTTTATGTATATAAGATTCATTGTAATTTTTTTATGAAAATCAATAAATGCTAACTTCAAGCTAGAAAATCGTTGCTTGAAGGATATTCATTGGTGATTTTAAAATGATATTCGGGATGGAATATAGAATCAAATATCCTGTCTCAGGATGCAAAGTCAATACATCCTGTATTGAATTTTCAAAGACGAAAACTCAGTGTCACTAGATCTTCTGTTTTATACATATTTGTGAATGTTTCGATCAAAATAATTGATGTCGTTATTGCAATAACAACAACAACAGCCTGTAAATTCCCACTGATGGGCTAAAGGCCTCCTCTCTTTTTGAGGAGAAGGTTTGGAACATATTCCACCACGCTGTTCCAATGCGGGTTGGTGGAATACACATGTGGCAGAATTTCTTTGAAATTTGTCACATGCAGGTTTCCTCACGATGTTTTCCTTCACCGCTGAGCACGAGATGAATTATAAAGACAAATTAAGCACATGAATCAGCGGCGCTTGCCTGGGTTTGAAGCCGCAAACATCGGTTAAGATGCACGCGTTCTAACCACTTGGCCATCTCGACTCTGTCGTTATTGGTTTACATGATATTCTTGTAAATATGTGACGATAATTAAATATTCGTGCTTCGTTGAAAACATTCCCAAGGGTCATCTTAGATTGGTTGGTTTAATAAATATTATATGTCTAAACAGTTACTGCAAAGTGATACATCAGAAGGAATGATATTATGAAAATAATCACGATATACACAGCGAGCGCTGCCGATAGTATTGTCTAACAAATCCAATCATATGTGCTACTGAGTAGTCTATATGGAATGACAAATGAAAATTCCAATGGAACTTTGAATACAAATTAATTTCTGGAATAATCAAATTATAATACATCATTAAAATTATACTGAGATGTATATATATTTATTATATTAACAACAACAACAGCCTGTAAATTTCCCACTGCTGGGCTAAGGCCTCCTCTTCCTTTGAGGAGAAAGTTTGGAACAAATTCTACCGTGCTGTTCCAATGCGTATTGGTGAAATGCACATGTAGCAGAATTCCTATGAATTCAGACAAATGTTACTTACAACGTTTTCCTTCACCACCAAGTACGAGATGAATCATAAACACAAATTAAGCACATGAATACTCAATAGTGCTTGTCTGGGTTTTAACCCGCGATCATCAGTTAAAGATGCACGCGTTTTAACCACAGGGCCGTCTCGGCTTAAACGTTATTTATATTTATATACATCAAGCTAAATCGACTATCTATCTGTCTTTTTCTAAATAAATTTTAATTACCATAGATAGTGATATCTTTTATGTAGACCAAAAATAGGAATCGACCAAAAGTTTTTATGAAACTTCCATTTTAGTTTAATTCCAGAAAAGTTTATCTCATTTACAGTAACTTGTTAATATTTCATACCTAATATGAAGCAATAAGATCAAGTGCTTTTTCTTGAACTTTTAATGTTTAAACTTTGAACAAGAACAAAAGCATTTCGTGCCACAAAATTGAATGCTTTAGAGATATCACAGATTACACTAATATAAATTTGATTACTCCTGTGTAATTTACTTTGTGATAGGGCTTTGTGCAAACCTGTCTGGGTTACCACTTACTCATTCGGTATTCTGCTGCTAAACGGCAATACTTGGTGTTGTTGTGTTTCAGTTTAAAGGGTGAGTAAGTCAGTTAAATTACAAGCACAAGAGATATACCACTTATTTGCCGCTGCTCTTGCCGAATTGGCGATGGTATGCTTAATATTTCTAGCAGTGCCAATGTCTATGCACAGTGATGACCACTTCATAAACTGCTTGAGTCAGTCAGGAAAGACCACTAAAGAAACAGTATTGCTATCTATAAAAACGGTCTTTTAAATCGATGGAACAGTATCGTTGAAATAAATTTATATATTTTACATATTACATATGATCTATATGTTTTTGACGTTTTTTGATTGAATTAGAAATATGTGAAATGATTTATAATTGATCTATCAAGAAATTTTACTCTTATATACAATTTAATAATTATACGATTTGGACAAGGTAATTAACATGAAGTGTAACGCCATTTATTTAACGAGCCTATGTTATAATTGTCACACGCAATCACATATTTATGAGAATAAAAATCATTTTAAGAGTTGGTTTAGGAAGAATAATTTTCTTAGGAGCATCGAACCCATAACTTTTCAACACTCAGCACACTTCATCAATTTAGGCTATACGTAAGATTGAACGCTATAGAAATACAAATAGCGTTCAATCTTACGTAACTACTTCACAGTTTTGTATGTTAAATATGTCAAATATTAATAAGAATAATTATTATTTTAGTTCAAATCACCAACGATTTGTGACTTGAAAAAATTATAACTTAGAGTGTAATCTAGTCTCTATAACGTGACATAAGCTTTTATATTTGTATGTCGTTTTAGTATGAACAAATTAAAATACAACCTTTTTCTTCTTTAGATTTGACCCTTTCGTTTATACAATGACCGCTGAAGTTTTTGACACGATCCCCAACTTTACACCTTAATTTAGTCTGTCAGTTTGGGACTGCATAAACTTTAAATTAAAAAATTTAAATTCAGCTAGCGAAAAACGAGTTTCGAACTTTTTAGTTTTAAGCGCTACAATAATCTTAAAGTTGCGCTGTAGTTAAAATTTGCTGGTTTATTTGTTATACGATAAAAGCACGACATTATAATGATGTGTGTTTTATAAAGCACTTAATGCTGGATATGGCTTTATTTACACGAACTTCGATTGTCAATATAGTTTCTTGTACACTATATTCAATACTTTTATTTAGTAGGCTTACATAAGACATAAACTAAGTTCTAATACTTAACAATTTTATAAGAATACCGGATGTGCCCGTGACATCGTACGCTTTTGAATTTAACAAAAAAATGTAGCGTAATTTACTCCATATTATATCAGTTACCTGCCAGTGAGAGTCCCATCAAAATCGGTCCAGCCGTTCCAGAGATTAGCAGGAATAAACACACAGAAAAACAGACCGACAAAAATGGTAAAAAATGTTATTTTGGGTATGTACCGTGTATAAATATATATGCATTGAGTAAAAAATGGCTATTTTAATATTACAAACAGACAATCCAATTTTATTATATGTATAGATAAAGATAAGTTTTCTTTATAGATTACTTAAAAATAAAATCATTGTAAATATTTTATTAGCTAATTCTAAGAAAAAAGTTTGTAAAGATTCAAAGGTCTTTTTATCATTATCACATAATTTGATAACCGTAATAGCTCATCTAAGAATTTACGCGTTTTGTCTTAATTGAGTTTTCGCAAACGAATCGCCAAAACACCGTAATGTCAATGATTATTACGACACATTAACGTAACAACTATAAACTAACATTTTAAATGTAATATGTTTTCCATACAATTTTTTACATGGTAGTTCGTTCCGTAAGGGTGGAATATGGTTGAAAGACTAACTCCTGTTAATTTTTTTTTTATCGTATGTGAGCAACGCAAATAGATCAACAACTTAGTCGAATTAAATTCCTCTCCATCCTTTCAAATCAAATCTAAATATACTTTATTCAAAGAATTCCTTACGAGTATTTTTGAATTGTCATTTTTCGAGATTAAATCATTTGTAAAGCAACTCTCAATTGTTATAAGTTCTAGAAAGAAGAGTAAAAATATAGAATTTAATTCCGAATTCTACTTTAAGATCTACATTATTTCTTGCTTTAAATGTTGATTAAAAATTTGAAATTAGAATTAAATATTTTCGGTAGCAAATTAAATGACATTATTGATTTAATAACAATATTTGGTCAGTTTTAAACAATGATAATAAATTGTCATTTATATTATATTGGCAAATAATACGTAAGTAATATTACAAATGTATTATCTCATATATTTATAAGAAGAACATAAGGGGACGATACAAAAGACTATCCCATTAGAGAATGCTTGTTTAGTTTTAACTTATGTATGAAGCTTTAGATCAAGAGATTTCTCTTCAAAACCTTTTACAGATAGTACTCAATATAATTGGCAATATTTTTATATATATAAAATTTTCTCTTTTTATATATTTCTGCCAACCTTTCTTAGTGGCTTTCGTTATTAATATTAGAGTCAGTGAATATTAAATGTACATATAGATAACTAAATAATTAATATTGTTTTTTTGGTAGAAGGAATTAGTGTAAGCGTGGGTATCTACCATTCATATCTTATTCTACCACCAAAAAGCAAAATTTATTGTGTTTCATTTTGAAGGGTGATTGAGCCAAAGTAACTGAAGGCACTAGGGCAATATCGTTTTAGTTCCTAGTATTGGTGGTATATGGTGATATAAGACAGGTTTACAACTTCTTACGGTGTCATGATTTTAGGTGACTCCATACCATCAGGTGACATTTGCCGACGATTCTTTTTTTAAAATATATATTTCTTTTGCCTTACTTGACACTAATATATTTAAAAAAATGTGTCTTAAAAATTGACACAAAATAAACAAATATGCGAAAATTATAATGTAATGTTATTTTTTATTACACACAAAGGAATTGTAATACAATGTACGGAAAAATTAATGTACCTTGGAACATAAAAAAATAAATAAAGGCAATAGTGTGAACAGTACATTACCGTATGAATTACGATCGAGAATAATGACATAATGTTGCATTAAGAGATGAGCGAAATGAGGAAGCCCAGGCGAATTATTTAGATTGATAATACTCTGAGTCACTTTCCTACTTTATGGCCCACCATTTCTCGTGCCGTTATTATTATGTCACAGATACGTATAGAACGACACAACTTAGATGTAGCATTGGCAAACCGTTCGTAAAACCAATCACACCTGAATTAAGTCCAAATTATCAATATTGATTTCTCATGAGAATATAATTTTTACAAAAAGGTAATAACTTGTATGCATGTATTCGTCAATTTGATACGTCGATTTACATGCACTTGCTTTCTTGGGTTGAACTGGCGCGAGAATCTATAGCGACGAATAGCATCGAATGGCGCGATAGGGAGGTATTTCTATTGGTTGTGTAAATATTTTTTTCTTTTTTTATGGAATAGGGTGGCGGACGTGCATATGGGCCACCTAATGGTAAGTGGTCACCATCACCCTTAGACAATGACGCTGTAAGCAATATTAACTATGCCTTATATCGTCAATGCGCCACCAACCTTGGGAACTAAGATGCTATGTCCCTTGTGCCTGTAGTTACACTGGCTCACTCACGCTTCAAACCGGAACACAATAATATTGTGTACTGTTGTTTGGCGGTTGAATATCTGATGAGTGGGTGGTACCTACCCAGGCGGACTTGCACAGAGCCACCAAGAAAATCGGTTTTACGAGTTTTGGCTATGCTATATCTAAGTTATGTCGTACTATAACTACATCGCCGCCTCCATTTCAAATTAGGAACAAAGCATTCCACATTGTAACATGCGTTTAGAGTCCGTGCCATCATTATGAAAACATCTGATTGTTGATTGAATTTGCGATCGGAAATGAATTGATAAACTAAAGATATTTGTGTTATTTATGTGACTAACTTTCAGAATCATTACATAGTATAAAACAAAGTCGCTTACCGCTGTCCGTACCTATGTATGCTTAGATCTTTAAAATTGGGCAACGAATTTTGATGCGATTTTTAATAGATAGGGTGATTCGATAGGAAAGTTTTCGTATATAATATGTGGACACTATAGTAAAGAAACACTGATAATTTTAGAAGTTTCTAATGTGTCGTAAATGAACACATTTTGTAGTATATTTAGTATGAATATTGCACCCATGCGAAGCCGGGCCGGGTTGCAAGTACATGCACCAACAACAACAACAGCCTTTGAATTTCCCATTGCTGGGCTAAGGTCTCCTCTCCCTTTGAAGAGAGGGTTTGGAACATATTCCACCGCGCTGTTCCAATGCGGCTTAATACACATGAAACAGAATTTCTATGAAATTAGACACATGCAAGTTTCCCGTCGATGTTTTCCTTCACCACCGAGCACGAGATGATTTATAAACACAAATTAAGCGCACGAATATTCAGTGGTGCTTGCTTGGGTTTGAAACCGCAATCATCGATAAAGATATACGCGTTGTGACTACTCGACCACCTCGACATACATATAAATACAGTACTCCAATAGTAAAAAGCCAATCGATATTAATCTTAACTCATGTGCACGCTTAACAGAACACGCCAAATTACATACTATCGTACAAAATCCTTGACCGTACATCAAATGCCTCCAATAAAGCGAACAGTCAATTTGCCGTGACTACTGGCCGTAGATTGATTTATATCAATGGTCTAATCTCGGGACATTTGACAGCTTCTTTCGTTATCGTAATGACTTCTTTTAGGGGACGGAAACTTAGTATCCGCTGTCGCTAAGTCATTTTATTCTATCGATTTTTTTTTTAATTTTGTTTTTTTTTTAACATTTACAAGATATAATTATTTCCTTTTCCATTTTCTTTAACATTTTATGGATTACATTATTATTTGAACTATATTAAAGCTTCTTAAAAGAACAGGATTATGCTGATTAAAAATTTAAGACATTTTTTTATATATAAATTTATATTTATACATAAAAAAGATAAAAAAATACTTATCATGTTTAATTATTTTTCCTTCATAGAAAATGTCATTTTATATGCAATCCGATATCTAGATATGATATAAAACATTCAGCTAAATAAACAATCTTATATTAAAGAGGCTGATTAAATAAAAGCCTATTTTTAAATAATACAATAGAGAATAAAAAAGTAGACCAGACTAAAAAAAGCCATTATTTTTATCGTCCAATATATTAAAACGTTAAGTTTGTATTAAAATTTATACATTTTATTATTTATTACTTTATTATGCCCATTCATAACAGTAGCAATAAATATATGCGTCAGAGCTGGCGGGATTGCCACTTCAGTGAAGATTTTCAATTTAGATAAAGCTCAGTGTAAAATGGGCACTGTTTTATAGCTCTCCAATTATTATTGTTTCAAACAAATATCGTTGTTTATTTTAAGTAGTTTCGGAGTAGTTGTTCCTTTTATGCTTTTAATGGTGGAAAATAACTCTTTTCATTTTGAAATAAATTTAAATAAATTGTTTTATGGTACGTATTTAAATGTATTATTGTAAAATTCAAAGCATATTGTTTATCATTTATTCCCTTATCTAATTCATCTGTAATGAACTTATAAATATGAAAGTCTGTGTCTGTCTGTTGCTCTTTCATAGCCAAACCACTGAACTAAATTTGATGTAATTTGGTAAAAAGCAAGCTACTCTAAGGAAGGAAATATTTAAGGAAAACTTTATATGCTTAACACGTGTCGCTCAACGCGCGAAGCGAAGTCGCGAGCGACAAATAGTTAATGTACAAAAGATAAAACGATCACAATCCTTGTCAGTACACTTTTTATTTTAATTTATTCAAAACGATTTATATGTATATGGTAATAATAAAAAATATTCCGTTTACTTAATTAATGTTTCTTACGATTAATTCGTGTTTTTATATATATATATCTGTGCATTTTTATCGATATGTAAAATAAATAAATAATATTTGTGTAAAATTTTTATGTTAAAAAATGTGTTTAAAATTAGATTGCAAGTTTAGATTTAAAATATTGATAACTGAACATAAAATATAAAATCGTATTATAATAAAAGAGGTAAGCGACTGGCTTTATATGATGAGGAATTAGTGAAAACTGAAGCTTCAGCTTCAGTCAAATTAGTTGCATGTTTGTGTAGACCGGGCCCGCACGACCTCTGTAAACATTTGTTTCCTTTCCTTATTATGTTTGCAATGTACATATTTTGTCTAATTCTAGAGCGCAGGCAATATGACGTTGCGTTTTGTTTCAGCATTCGGATTTATTATTAATATTGAACGTGTTCGTTGTTTACTTGTAATTATATACAAATACTCATTAGATGAGCTTAGATGGCCCAGTGGTTAGAACGCGTGCATCTTAACCGATGATTGCGGGTTCAAACCCAGGCAAGCACCACTCTATATATGTGCTTAATTGTGTTTATAATTCATCTTGTGCTCGGCGGTTAAGGAAAAAATCGTGAGGAAACCATGTGTCTATGAAATTCGAAATCATCTTTCATCGTAATTCTGCCACATTTGTATTCCACCAACCCGCATTGAAACAGCGTGGTGGAATATGTCCGAAACCCTCTCCTTAATGGAAGGGGAGGCCTTAGCCTAGCAGTGGGTAATTTACACGCTGTTACTTTACGTTACTTTACTTTACTCATTAGAAGCATTATTGTTCAGTTGTGTGTCAATATTAGTCTGCTCTATTATAATATATTTACAGCTTAAATTATTTTGCCTAGATCTTCTATTAGTATAAGTATAATAGTAGTTATAAATTGCGTTTTGTTCGACGACGATGACGTCGTTTCAGCGACGTTATAATAACATTGTTAATTTCGAGAGCACTCACTGTATGTGAAACATATCAAGCATATTTTGACGTATTTGTGAATAAAATTGCTACTGAATAAAATAAGTGTTCAATGAAATAGACACTCATCATAAATATACCCTATTTGAAATTTCATTCAAAACACGTATACATCATTTGTGTTATTTGTAAACACAATTTGAAAAAATATAAGGAAATCAATATTCTACTAAGGTATACTGTGCTCGGACAATTTACATACTTGTACGCAAACACGCTATACCAATTCAAGTGTCAAGAAGTGCCGTAACAAGTGTCAAGAGCTACCTACGAGTATATGTTTCGTGTAATTTTTGTGATCGGTTTTATTCGGATGAGGTGTCATATACCTATTGTATATGGCTGTATTGTGAGCTATACTGTACCGCGTTAGGAGAGTAATGGACGGTCAATGACCTTTACAATGATAATGTATTGCCACAAGTGAAGTGAGCGATATATAGGAATTTACGTCAAACGTTTATCTGAATGTAACATTCAACTATCAAAAATAAAACTTAAAATATACGAAGCGTTCATAGCTAATATTAATATTTAAGCAAAATTGATTTTTATTTGCTTAAAAACTTTTTGCGCATAATTGATTAAAACATGTTAATTATTCGTTTGTATACATTATATCTTAACTCCGAGACTCTCCTAATGAGATTAATTAATTAACGTTTTCATCTTTTAATCATATTAAATTTTATTAAGTACATAATTTATTGAATAAAATTATTAACGCAGATATAAGTAATCACTTCTAATTTTTCATGTTCTTTTACATCTTTCGACGCTAAATCATCTGTTACCTCACAATTGGCGTGGTGGAATAAACTCCAAAACAGCTTCTCAACATATTTATAGTCTACAGTGACATATGTACAAGATGTTGCTTTCACATAGATTATAAAAAACTAGACACCATATGCAGCGCCAAGGTATGGTGCCGGTGATTCAAATTAAAAGTACCAACCTATTGTCTACATACACCTGTGTCAAATTTCATATAGATTTCTTCAGCCGTTTTAAAGTGTTTGTTGTTCAAACGTTCATATGTAATATTAGTAACATCTATGTAAATATAAAGCATTAATCTTATTTTATATATAGAATGTTACCTAAATCTCAATTCGCAAATTGTTACAAAACGAAGAGTACTGAAGTATGCGCACAAAACCATTAGGCTTAAGTTTCTGAAATATATTCTGTGTTTATGTTAATGTACGAAGCCACTTCAACATACGTGATGTTTCTGTAAAAACAGTGCAGCCTGGCGTCGCATTGAAATACAAGTTCGAAAGTGTTTACCACTTAATATGGTAATAATAAATTTACATGAAATAATAATGTTTTGTTAGCGCAGGGTATTGTACTAGCTCTATGTTAAGTAAAGTAATTACATTTGTTCGTTTGGATTCAATAATTTATTCAATGTTTTTGGATATGAAATAAATTTAACAATATATGCTTTTGTTTTAATGGTTAGGGAAGAACTATCTAGACGCACTGTTAACGGAAGGCGAAAAATTTATAAAACATAAGCTGAAATAAATATTCGAATTATAGTTTTTAACGTTTAATTGATTGTTTTTTCGCTTATTTCTTTTATATACAATTAAATATAATCTGTATTCTAAAGTTTGGTGAATATAAAATATATATTTAAAAACGGGCATTTCAACAAAATATTTATAGGAAATAAAATCTTCTTTAACTAATCCATCGCAGTACAGAATATTTTGTAATTTATTTTATTTACTTATTTATTTAAAAGACACACCATCGGCATACACACAATAAAATAGTAGTTAATAAAAGAACATCAGACTTATTCTGTGTGGTACAACATTACAGGCGTGTTACTCTACATACATTAAGAAGACGTTTTATTCTTTGTAATGCCTGAATAAAAAAAGTGCTAAAGTTTTCATATCTATAAAACTTCCTCTTAAATCAAACTTGTTGTTGATTAAAACAAAGTTCAAATACATTGCGTAGTTTAAAATATCTAAGCGTACACATGGCAGGAAGCAACATTGTTTTATACTATGTAGAGATTTTACATACATATTCGCTTTCCAGTATCGCTTGCATTTAATTTATACTTTTGATTTTGATAAACGCCATATGATTTATTTATAAATCTATAAACAATACCTTATTAATAATATTATTATACGTTATTATTAATAGAATTGTATCAATCATTTATATAATACTCATTTATTAAGTCTTATTAATGAGAATAATTAATATTAAACGCTTAAATATAAACAAATATTAATTAAAAATAATTACTATATAAATCTTGAGCACATAGAATAGTGGCAAGAATGGTAACAAGGACAAATGGGATAAAAATAAATAGAAGAAGACACTAATATTTCAATAAAAATCAATAACATGAATGGACATAGTAAATGTTCCTATAAACATCGTATTAAATCTCTTCAAAGTTATTAAGAGAGGTGTAATAATACGAGTACATTAAAGTAATTAATATCTATTTAAATATCGTACTAATTAGCTAAGTCGGTTTCCCGAAAAGTGGAACAAGATAGGTTGTCAAAATTAATTTAATTAAAATTTTTAAAAACCTCCACGGACAGCGTGACGTTCTGAATTAATATCTTTGTCCTATTAATATGCTAACGGAAAACGCTGAATGAAACATAAATTTCATTCTTTTAAATTAGAAATATATAAAATAACAGTTCCACAGAGTAATTAAAAGATATGACATCTTTTCGCTCATAAAACGATATTTATGTAAACAGACTGTTGTCTATCACAAAAGTAATATTTGAAAACAAAAGGTTTTTTTTATTTTTTGTTTCAAAGGCTTGCATAAATACAACACGAAACGTTTTACGGACTTTAATTAAATATAATAAAAATGTTGCCATGCGCATTAAAATGCGTGTAATTTTTTATATAGTGAAATACTTTTTATATCTAAGTTGGATTAGCTTAGCTTTATTTTAGAGCCAGAGAAGTATTGATATTTCATATTGGTACGCAGTTTAAATATATTTTACTATGCCTGTAAGTTCTTGCAAAACTGGTCTAAGTCGGACGGTATTAACTACTGAGTTTTTGTTTACGGAATATATTTAAATTTATGTGATGACTAGCTGACCCGGCAAACTTCGTACTGCCATAATCGAAATGCTTAAATTAGTCCCAGTGTGATGTGCATAGAAACCATTGCATCTCAATATCTCATTCCAGAAAATAATTGACGTTAATCGCAGAACTTTTTCCATAGCAGAATTGCTCGAAATATTGCCAATTGGATTTTCAATCATCTGTATATTTAATGGCAATTTTAATGCGGAGTGTGCGGTTCGACCATCTTCTAAAAATTCCAGAAGATGCAAGTCCCAATGCAATTTTTTGTTACGATCGAATTGTTGCTAAAATCAATGATTTAACGAACGTTTTGCCTGTACCGCCAGGCGTATCCAAGAAATATAATCCATCTGAATTATTGGGAACGGCTTGCATGAATGTGTCATATACATGTTTTTTCTGAATATTCAATTAGGTAATATTCGATTGTAGAAATAAACGCAAATCATTAGAATTCGAATTCACGTTGCAATTCTCGATCAAACAAATCATGCATCTCACGATTTGTTGCGGTCATATCGAATTGTGCTAATACTTTATTTGCAATTTTTAGACACATGTGTTTAATTATTATCAAAGCTTCGTTGTACGTTTCCAAGGTAATTAACAAATCAGGATATCTTGCATGATGACACATACGAACTAAAATATCTTCTGCCATATAATATTTATATTTTTTCCATAATTCAAGTGGGTTTGATGGCATACATGTTGATAATATAATGGAAAATAGCATTCGTATTTGCTGTAGATGAGCTGAAGTAGATGCACCATGAAATGTTGAATCCCAATATCCAACCATCCTCATCATCCTCCAACAAATGCAAGTGTTGACATTCATCACGATATTTTTGACACAAATGACTGATGATTGATTGAATGATTTTGGGGCATTGACCTTAATCAATCAATCAATCGCAAATAAAAACACTCAGCATTATTTGGATGTACTGTATACGGTACATACATGGATATATATATCCACCCAATTGCGTCTGTTTGAATAATACCTGGATACCCATCGACTGCTGTTTCTTGTTTACGTATCTGAATTTTTTTCGAAGACTCATTCCGTGTGTAATACTGAGGCATTTCATAATATAACAAATTTATTGTAAATGTATCAGTTTCGAATAATTTGAAAAAAGCTGTTAACGAAGTTGCTGGTGGTTGCGCTACACATTCCAATATATTTGCTTCATTAAACTAAACAGGTTGGCCATGCTCAAGATGCACAGCCCCACGAACAACCACAGGATGTCTTTCGTGAATTGGAAACGACAGAATTCTCCAGATAGCTTAATTACTACTAATATAGCATTTGATACTGAGTAATTTCATCATTTATATTATTACCAGCAACATCGATAACAGTCATATCACTCCCTTTATTTACATACTTTCAAATATATTTGAAAACGGGTTTGACTGAATTACAGTACTCCACATTTATATGAGCATTGAATATTATCGATAATCATGGACAACCATCCAACGATTACCAACTTCAACGTCCTGGTTACGCATCCTAATGATCTGGATCCACAGTTTGATCGGGAATTTCAGTTAATATAACGGTATCGATTTGATTCGGAGTTATTTACCAGCCAAATTAATATATGTGCATGCGGCAATCCCCTTTTTTCCATTCAATGGAGTACATATGGTACCGCACCTCTCCAAAATCACATAATTTTACAATTAAATCCATAAGTGCTTTCAATTTTTGCAGGAAAACTCGCGCTGTAATGTCATGACGATCAGTTGTCGACTGTTCTTCAAATAAATTGTTTTTAATATCATAATGAAAAGATCCGGTCGACCATATTTTCGTACATAAGACATTGCATCTTGTGCACATTCGTTCATATGCCGTGGACTACCAATAAACATAGATGGCAATATAGTCAATCGCCCGTTGTCATTTACATTAGCATCATTCGCTATTGCATCTTGCAAATGAATATATTCTTCAGATCTTAATTTTGCTTGCTTGAAACGAATTAAATTAAGACGTTTAGTTTTTATTTTGGCATACATGTCAAGGATGTACTGATGATATATGTAGTTTTCCACATCCCAAGATATAATTCTGAGCTTGTTTACGAACCATCAATCCATACGAATAAAAATTCATGACACTAACTTTTTTTAGTTATGTAGACCTATACATAAAAGCAAATGCTGTACTTTTAAATGTTTTTTTTTTTTTCGAAATAATAAATTGAAATAAGACGTATTTACCTATTGAAACTGGTATACTTACATTTAATTAGACATCATAATTCCCCATCTAAAATTCACCATTAACAAAATGACGCGCCATTTATTGAAATCATTTGTAACAAAAAATGTGATAACTGAAGAACCCCTCGACCGATTTTGTGCAAACTTCACATAAACCATCTACTAAATAGTCCGAACAAACCATGAAGATTTGGTTTGGATAGTTGAGCCCATTCTTGAGTTCTAAAGTGACAACGAAAATTCCATTTATCTTTATTTATGTAGATTCGAGAAATAGATGTAAAGATTTTTTAAATTATGCAAAATCAATTTTAAAACATCAATATTTTATTGTCTAACATCGATAAGCATAAAAAATCGATGATAATTCGCTAATAAATCTATTTCTATGGAAAAACATAGTTGTTGTTTTAATTATATTCCTAGCATTTATATCATACTTACTCACCTTATAAACCTTCCCTGGACTTCCACAAACAATTCAAGACAAAAATTAGCCAAATCGGTCCAGCCATTCTGGAGTTTTAGCGAGACTAACGAACAGCAATTCATTTTTATATATATAGATAGAATAACATATTTCGTTAGGATTTTAATAATGTAATCGATGGTGATCAATATAATACAATTATTTTTGTTCTTAATTTGATAAATATCTATATATTTTAATTTTTTTTGTCCTAAATCACATTATTATATAGTTTTTGAGTGGATCCGCACATCAAACGCAACTTGCTATTATACATTTATTTATACAATCTATATTATAATAGCAACTGTAATGTTTCTATAATTATATGTGTAATTCGATGTTGTTTCGTAATAAAAAAAATATCATAAGCAATAACGAAAATGTTATATTAAAGGCTTAGATTTTAAATATTAAGAATATGCGTCAAAATTCGTAATTTTGTTCCAGCTATAACATCGGCGCACAAAATCACTCAACTAAAGGTCCCGCTGTATGCTGATCCTCGGCGAGCGGCGGAGTTGAGCTGTCATTTCGAAATGGACGATCAGAAGCTGCACTCCGTCAAGTGGTACAGAGACATACACGAAATATTCAGATACAATCCCTCACAGAAGGTAACATTGATTTATACTCTGTGGTCTATTTAATTTAAGCCTTGAACTCACGTATTTATCACGTATGTATTAACCTCTTTGCGTGATTTAAAAAAAATGTTTCTTTTCTGTTTTTTTTTTAAGTTATATTTAAGTAAAATATAATTATTTAATGTTCATTAGTAATAGGCTATTTGACTGGTTTTTAAAATCCATTTTATATTATTTAGTAGAGGTTAAGGAACCCAGTAAAAGATGATTTTTTTATTTGTAGTACATATTTGCCGAAAAATATCATTTTAAAAATTCCATATTTAAATAACGCGCGAAAACATTACTTGGACAATATGGAGCAGCAATGGGGTCGGTGACGTCACTGTGCTGTATTTTAATCTGTGGCACATATAGAAAAGCAAGGTTTACAAGAAATTGACTTCACCATAAGCCCGGCCAATTAGTAGCGTTTTGTGTCACGTGACAAACGTTTGAAAAAATGCATTTTTATTTATTGATTTTTGAATAAATTAAGTATTATTTTCGAGTTTCGTTAGTAAATAACTATTTTTAAACTCATAATATACACTGATTACAATAATTCACAATTTATTTTTCGCATTGTCAAATAGCCTATTACATTATAATTGGTTATTATTTAACAAATGTACTAACGGATAACCGTTAGTACAATACATACAATACATAAGTACATAACATACGGTAGCTGGTGGAGTGTAAAATTTTACAAAATAATAATAAGAGTCCGTATAGCAGCGTATTGTCCTATCGAGTATCTAGAACTATTTAAAATGTAACCTAAATTATGATAAAAAATGTGCTATCTATATTGATTTTGATTTTATAATGAGTTGATAAGACAGTTCCGTGGTCATGTCGAGTAAGCTCATTGGACATTTTAATATGACACATAGTCAGTACTTAAAAGTATACAACATTTTAAAGTCCTGACCATGTATTAAATTTTATAAAACTCATTAACAAAATTAATAAGGATTTTAATGAAAATTTTTGAGGTACAATATTACTTATTTTTACACAAATTAATTTCGTCAGACGACAAAAATAGTATTACGTAATGGACGAAATAAAAAGTAATTACCGAGACACTTGTTCACTCCTCTCGGTAGAATCTACATTCAGAAACGGTGGTAACTTTGCATTAAATTTATCCTTGTGAAATGACGATTCAAATGCTTGTAGGAGTGTACTTGAATAAAAACATTTTTATTATGTCAGTGAATTCGTGTAATTGCTTTCGTTTGTGCACTATAAAAAACTCTGAATAGTGCGACATGGGAACTAAACTTTGCATAATGAGACATCCCTTATGTACGGAAAATAATTTAATAATTTATAAAATTTTAAACGTAAAATAGAAAATAATTATAGCTCACTTTATTGTTAATTGCACTTGTAAATACATTTATATATTGTATAAAAAAATAATAATAGTTAATCATTTCACCAAGTTTACCAAGTTACCGACTTTGCAAAGTCCATAAATACATCTTGAGGCTAGGTATCTGTTTCTAGAACTAACTTTGACATTCGTAAAAATACATTGGTAAAGAAGGCATTTTATTCAATAGATGATTATGCAGACAAAAAAGCGTGAAATTAATACTTGTTAGACTTCCAGTCAGGATATATTACATACATATATAATTGCAATTAACTAACATGATTGTATTTTTAAATGTAGTAAAAGAGTATCTGCTAAGCATCTTGCCGGTTCTTCTCGGTAGAATCTATTTTACGAACCCACGATAGCTTGACTTAATATTTTAGTTAAATGCGAATCAAAAGTTCTTGTAAAAGCCTACTTGAATGAAGTATATTTTGATTTTGATTTATTTGCAGCCACCTATCCGCCTGTTCAATATAACGGGCATCATGGTGCAGGGGGGTGATTGTCAAAAAGACTCTTGCATGGTACGCGTAATGCCACCCCCCATCGCAACACGCGCAGCATACAGCTGTGAAGTATCTACAGAAGGTCCTAAGTTTCAAATTGCGAGGCAAACGAAACATATGACTGTTGTTGGTGAGTTTCATTTGTTTTTATTATCTGTCTTTGAATAGTATTTAAGTCTTTTGATTCTTCAGTCTATACCTCCGGTTTCTTCTTTTAAATACACACTAATAAATAAAATGAATATTTATATATTTAAATGAAGTGTATGTAGCGCAATGGTTTATGGTCCGAGGTGAGTACTAAGTATTGCTGCCTGGTAATGTATATAACTTGAGGTATATACTTCAATTCTTAATACTTTTTTGGTTTGAAAAACAAGTGAGCCAGTGATCACTACAGGGGCATAACATCTCAGTAACTAAGGTTGTTGGCGCATTGGTTATGCAAGAAGTGATTAAAATTTCTTATGACGCCAAGGTGATTATATTAATAGTCACCACTACCAATCATTACCTTACTGAGTGTCACTCGAAGTATCTCTGGATTCAAAGACACTCCTTTGACCATTGCACACATTTTGAGCAGCTGTGAGATGGAAACCTAAAATTTCAATGTCATTAATAGTTTCTCTTAACGTCATAAGTTTTTGGACTAAGAGGGTCTAATTTTTGGTCTAATTTGATTTTTTTAACTAAGCTATTCTGTTTGAGTATTGACAATGGATAATGGTAAAAAAGTCATTACATCCATTGGAGACAGAAGTCAATTTAAAGATTTTACCACAAAGAAGTCATTGCTCTTTGGTCACTTGCAATAAGTCTTCTTACCAATTCACGAATAATAAAGCATTTTATGCATTTGAAAAGTGATGTGAAATATATAACTGGTTACCTGTCAAAACTGATGTTTTTTAAATAATGTGGGTTCCACCACATATTATGTATTCAAGAGTACCCTTCTTGAGTTTTGTATATTGCAATATGTCAAGGCCATTCACCGGATTTTGATACGGAACCACTAACAAGTTACAAATGGCCCATCTGATGATTACATCACATGGACCATTTATAACTTCTAACTATGTCATAGAAAACGAGAAAGGTTTTACTTAGATGTATAATCTATAAATAGCTTTGGACGAAATAGATGAACTATGACGAAGGTTTCAGAAAAAGGTTTTGGACGCTTACGTAACTAGAGCCAGCCAACGTCATATATCAAAACAATATAAGAGAACATCGCATGTCTTAAAAAGGCTTACAGATAAGTCCTTCGTAAGTCTTTAATAGCACATTGTGTCCATTTTGTAGGGTACACTCGTAATAACTTTTTTTTATCTATTACAAGCTATATGAAAAATATGTATTTATGGGAAGCCATTTTTTCACTTAATAGAATTCAGTTAAATATGTTATCTACTTTGGACATTTAGAGAGTATTAAAGTTATCTTTTACATGATCTAAGTCTATATAATGTATTCGAATTAAATAAAATTCATCATAAAAATATTTACTGCGAAACGGTTGCTTGGATAGTTATAGCACTAAAATTTTTCACCTCTGCGCTTAAAAATACCTAAATCGTATAAGCTGTGGACAAATTGTGATTAATGTTTCAGAATAAAATGACGTCTCAAACTGTTTTTTATATTTCTTGTTTATGATGTACGTATATAACTAGTTAGTTGTATATAACTAGTGTGTAGTAAACTAACTAGTTGTAGCTCTCGACTTCCCTCACGACGTAGGCGTAAGTCGTAAGGTTTTAGGCATCAGGAGCTAGCCAGGAAAAGAAACAGACAGACAGCATCTCTTTCTCATTTATAATATCAGTATAGACAATGAAATAAATTTTGTAAAAAAGTAAAGTAATATACCAGCTTTTATAACTTAATATGTTTTTTTGATTTATAAATTGCGTTCGTGCTAAGACCGGCTGGTTGCTAGTAGTATATAATTATCGGTTGACAGTGTTAGCATTCCAATTACATTGGCCTCTAAGAAATTTAAGTGATTAATTATCCCACGCATAATACATGACGCCAATTACATGCCACTTCATAATGATGCTTAAACGGTTCATATCTATCTATTCGCATCTACGCGTAACATGACAAACCAACCACAAGTCAAAATTACCGTTTGGTTGTATATCACAGATTTTTTATAAGGTGTCACAATAAAGAAATATCTCTTAATTAATTAAGTAAAGTATTTAACTATTATTAAATCTGTTCTTACCACAAATATACTTATATAATTGTTATTATTTCGATTTCATAATGATTATTGTTTGTTTTAATTAAAGCAATCTAAATTCAAGTTTTGTTATTTTGTAATCACCATGTATGTATATGTAAATTATAGAATATTCGGGCAAGTTTATACAGTAAGTAGAATTTGACGGGCGATTTGGTCCTAAAGTTAGGATTAACAAACATGTTTGTCTAAGCACATGAGCTCAAACTCTACGTTCGTATTATGTAATTAATAGTTCCGCCCAAGGCTTGCAATATTAATTTTCTATATAAATATAATCTTTTTTTAAGTAATATTAATAACTAGCGGCCCACCCCGGCTTCGCACACTATAATCATTATATCAATTAAAAAAAACCGTATTGAAATCCGTTTCGTAATTTTATATAGGGACAGACAGCGTTTTATACTATGTAACAACAACAACAACACCAGCCCGTAAATTTCCCACTGCTGGGCTAACGCCTCTGCCTTTTTGACGAGAAGGTTCGAAACATATTCCACCACGTTGTTCAATGAGGGTTGGTGGAATACACATGTGGCAGAATTTCTATGAAATTACACATATGCAGGTTTCCTCATAATTTTTTACTTCACCACCGATTTAGGTGAATTATAAACACAAATTGAGCACATGAATATTCAGTGGTGCTTGCCTGGGTTTAAACCTGCAATAATCGGTTAAAATGCACGCATTCTGACCACTGAGTCACCTCGGCTCTCACTTTGTAAAGGTAAATTATTTTAAGATAACTTATATCCATATTCACCTTCCAATTAAGCTTGCAGCTTACGCTAGGAATGAGAACGACAATAGCCCAAGGGGTCAGGATCGAACTTTAGACTTTTATCATCGCCTATTGACTAAATTTATTAAAAAACTAATAAAAATTAATTAAAGCTTAGAAGTAATACAATAGGTTTAATATGAAAGCTATTAAAATATCATATAATAGACTATATATGAAAAATAGCAATTAGCTAATGGGAAAATATTTTTAGGGATTTCCACGGCTTTGCATAATTTAGTCATCTTGTTTTATTTGTAAAGGCTAAGGGTGCATTTTCACTGCGTTCTCAAACTTAATGTTCCTACCCCTGTTCCATCTATTCAGCGACCTAGATTACGAAGTTTGACATAGTAAAAAGTAGTTAAAATTGTTCACGAAATGGTCAGGATTTTCTTGTACTTGGTAAATAATTTGTCACTAACCCGTGAATTCGAAATCCAAGGTCATTCGAAAAAAAGTTGTAATTAATCCTAGGAATCGGATTTGAAATTATTTTCATTAAACATGAAATGGTCACAATTGGTCAGTTATTTTTATATTTGGCCAATCACAAATTCACAAATCAATTTTAAAAAAATAAACAAAGTTTTGATTTTTTTTTCTGGGTTTTCTCTTTTCTCTGTAGTTCTTTTTGAACAGCTGCGATAGTTAATAAGTTCACGCTTTTGTCGCGGGCAACGTTGCGTGCTGTACGGTAAGCACTCCAGTTGACGGCGGCTTTTGTGGGGAAACAAAGCAGAGCACTATGTTCGTGGCCATTGGAGCAGTGACTGGTGCATATTTAGTCTATCAACGTAGTGGATACGTACCTTAAAAAGCTGCTCGTATTTTTCCTATTAGAGATACCTCGTTGGATCTCACTCAACTCTTTTAAGCGCGCCCAATATTTGATGAGTAATGGAACTGCCACACTCTACTGTGCCAGTGATCTCATATTTCTTACTTATAGACTTAGACTTAGACTTTACTAAAATATGCTGAGAGTGTTAATTGATTATTTTTTATTCATTGAATATTTTTTTACGTAATACATTGTATAATAAGATGATTTGCTATAAACGGAAGGTGTTATGACTGAATGCAATTCTGGCCTAAGTAGTCTGAGCGATTCTAGTAAAAGGCTAGGTTGCTTATTGAGTGAATCGTTATTAATCTAATTAAGAACATGTACATTATAAATGTTGTAAATGAGGCTGCAATTACAGACTATGGGTTAAAATCGCAAGCCAGGTTAAAAACTATTGACTTTTTCTAACAAGACATTTTCAGTAAAACCTCAAAGTTTAATAGTTATCGTATCGACATTCTAGTAGCTTGAATAGTATGTATAGCTGTAGATCCGTGTAATCATGAATTGCTGTTCTATTGGATTATGAGTGCGAGGTAATTCACAGAATACTTATGTTTGCGCACGCTTGGACTCGATACAATTTTCTGGACCGACTTTTAATATTATATGTTGAAAAATCTTGACTATATTTCTTCAGGAGATCATGATTAGACTAAATTATCAGATCTGACAATAAGTCTTATTCGAAATTCAAATTAATTTTCGACTAATAATAATCATTTATCTTTTCCAGCACAGTTTTAGTAATACAGATAATGTAGGTAATATATGAAAATATAAGTGTATTTTTTTATCTCTATGTTTAAACAAACTTGAATGTAAGGGTTTATTGGAGAATGAAAAAAAAATGTATCAAAGTAACTTAAAATAAGTCTCATATTAAACTTCTATAACACCAATAAAGTTATGAAACTAAATAAACCAATGAACAATCAAAACTTGTACATTGAAAGTCACACATAAAAACCGGTCCTTATCTGTTTTTTTTTCTACGTGAGAAGTCTGTATCTATGGAGTTATATTATATTTACACAAAGAAAAAAATCTATGCTAAATATATTAATTTTGTATAAAATAAATGTTACGTTTGAATCTTTTGAATAAAAAGTTCTAACCGAAACATTCGGTTACAATATACTTTTCTGTATATATCACTTTTTTTTTAATTTTTATTTCAAAGTTACTTATTTAAACATTCTCGCAAGCATTGAACAGATTTACTTTGTAAATACATACATATATGTATGCATATCGACAAAAGTTTTTGTTGCGGAGTTTTTATTCTTTCTATTAAAATTTTCTTACAACTGATTGAAACAGCAGACCTTTAAAGATTTAAACAAATCAAACATACGCAGGACAGACCTCTGTATAGCTTTATTTTATCTATAAGGGGCTTTGGTATATCGTCTTAAACAATTAACTAATTAGCACAATTGGAAGTTAAAATCCGTAAATATATCGTTAGTTGGTATTGAATAGCTAGTAAGGGCTTACATTCAAATGCGAACTAGAAATTCGAAGCTAGACTCTAACAAGACCAAGTTGTACCGAAAACTTTAATTACGCACACATTTCTACTATTCCACACAAAAGCGCTTTATGTTACTGGAGTTCCTTTATAGGATTATCTTAATCGCCAAGTTCTCTGCTATTTAGCTAACGTCCCTCTCACTTCCTAATTCAGACAACGAAACTTTATCCGAACTTATAGATGTTTTATGACTAAACGACATTGATGTTCGAAATTTGAAATCTTTCACCGTTAGACATGTTCTTTGTCTGTTAAAATATTTGGTTTAGTATTCATGTTTTTTTTTTAGTTACGCACGTTAGCGCACAGATATGTTTTCTAAGGAAGAATTTTTAGAACTTTTTATCATTGTACATTTTTGTCTCCTAATTAAATTCAAAAATGGTTTTATAATTGTTGACGAAAATAACTCTGAACTGGTGATTTTGTCATAGCAAGGTTTTAGGTCATTGAAACGAGATTTATTAACGTAATATGTCAAATTAGCTGTGCCCGCGACCTTATATCAGTTATCTGCCAATGAAAGTCCCATCAAAATCGGTTCAGCCGTTCCAAAGATTAGCTGGAACAAACAGACAGACAGACAAAAATTTTAAAAAATGTTATTTTGTGTACATGTATCGTGTATAAATACATATGTGTAGTGAAAAAGGGCTATTTTAATATTACAAACAGACACTCCAATTTTATTATATGTATAGATATCAAAAAATAAAAAGATAAATATTAGCATTTATATTTCAATTTAAAAAAAAAAACAACACAGATTACCATTTGATAACAATTTATGTGACCAAACTCGAAACATTATTTGTACATGAGTTACTTAAATCTATTCCTTTACAGCGATGCCGGACAAGGACCCCATAATAATTGGAGCTCCCAAATTAGTGAAGCCTGGGGAGCAAATACTACTCAACTGCACATCCGACTACTCGCTTCCGCCGTCTGACATTAATTGGTATATAGACAATGAACTCGCAAAGGTTCGTATATATTCACACTTTAACGACAAAGAAATGCTTATTCGTAATGCCTTATAATTTTAAGCCACCTTTTGCATGTTAAAAATACACTAAACTATTCATTGATATTTATTACTTAAACCATGTCATAATAAATACTATGGAATATTTCTTACTCTTAGATCTTGTTTACATTTAATCCAGTTGCTAAGTAGAGTGTTTTAATAGCTGTCAAACTAAAAACAGATGATTCCTTATTTAGACCGTAAAATAACCAAATTGTGTTTATAGTTAGGTTAGGTTAGAGAAGTAAATATTTGTTTTAATTTTGAAAAAAACTACTTATGTCCGTGGAATATTTATATGGTCACAAAATACATTACATCTTTAGTAATACTGCAGTTCAAGCAACGAAGCGCTACACTAAAATAGCTAGCAATCCAAAAACGTAGAGATTAAGGTCTGCAACCTCTCGCGGAGAGTCTAGCTCTATGAAGTTAGAACTTTATTGTCACTTTATTCTTAAAACGGTTGCGGGATTTCTCTCCATCTTAAAACAAAAGTGGTATTTGTTCAGACCCTTCATCTTTCCGCTTATATTGACATTTACTTTCATGCGAATGTGGAGCTCTGGGCTAAATGAGAACGATTTAAAATATGTTGTATATGTTTTATTTACGGATTGTGTTTTTAAAGATGCACTTTTTCGAGCTCAATTAAAATTTTAAACTTTTTCTATATATTATGTTATATATAAACAAGAACAGCCTACAAAGTTCCCACTGCTGAGCTAAGCCTCGCCTCCTTTGAGGAAGGTTTGGAATATATTCCAACACGATGTTCCAATGTCGGTTGGTGGAATACACAGATGGCAGAATTTCTAGGAAATTAGACACCTGTAGGTTCCCTCACCGCCAAACACGATATGAATTATGAACACAAAATAAGCACATGAATGTTCAGTAGTGCTTGCCGAGGTTTAAACCCACAATCATCGGCTAAGATGCACGCGGTGTAACACTGGGCCGTCTCGGCTCCTTAATAATATGCGTTATATTCGAGTTACAAAAGGGATCATACTTCTATTTTTATTTATTTATATAGTCTGACGCGATTTCAGTTCGATCTGTCATGAACACCAGCTGATGATCACGCGTTCTCTGTCATTGACATTTAGTATCTTTATTTCTTCTTTAATGGTCCAAATAGATCAGCTGATACAAATAATTTAATTTTAATTTTTTGCTTTGCTTTTCAAACGGCACTTGTTTTTATTGACCGTCTAAAAATAAAATTTTAACAAAAAGAAAAACCGACTTCAAACAAAACACTATTTTAAAAAAAAATGAATATGCACGAAAAAGTAATAAAAATAATTGCGTATTCAACATATTTTTTAGAGTCTTCCTAAGTTAAATGAAATGAAAAATATTAGACTACTTAAAAGTCGATTAACGATTATATCATGTAGTTATAGTTATTGGTATATTTGGAGCCGGTGTCAGCCACGGTGCCCTTGCCCCAACAATCAAAAGAAAGAAGCGATGCGAGCCCCTTGATTGATCCAGTATATTATTGTGTAAAAGGTAATTTGTAAAAAACATATTTGTTAAAGTATTCTCGTATTGTTTTTTGATAGATATACTGTAGGGTTTTATTGGCTGACACCGACTCCAAATATAACAATAATTATAACTACATGATATAGTCGTTAATCGACTTTTAAGTAGTCTAATATTTTTCATTTCATTTAACTTAGGAAGACTCTAAAAAATATGTTGAATACGCAATTATTTTTATTACTTTTTCGTGCATATTCATTTTTTTTTAAAATAGTGTTTTGTTTGAAGTCGGTTTTTCTTTTTGTTAAAATTTTATTTATTTTTTGATTTTAAGTGAAGCTGATGTTAACTAACTAATTTTTTTTAATATGGATAGATTAAGCGTTCCGTTTATATGAGTCAGAAACTACTTCGAGGACAATTTCAAAGGAAACTTGCGAATAAAGCAAAAATAGACTTTCGAAAATGCGGATTTAATACGTCACGCGGCGTAAACTACAAGGATCCCTCGAAAGAGCTGTAATCGAACTCAGCAAAAAAACTTTGAAAAAGACCAACTATATTTCGTACATCATATGACATCACATCACATACACAAAATTTGATTAAAGATAGTAAGAAATTCTGCCCCATATCGCACCCTAACTGCGAGCCGTATAGGAGTTCCAACACTACATAGTATAAAACAAAGTCGCTTTCTCTGTCCCTATATCTTTAAATCTACGCAACGGCTTTGATGCGGTTTTCTTTAAAAGATAATGTGATTCAAGGGGAAGGTTTGTGTATATAATACATGAACAATATAGTAAAGAAACACTGATAATTTTAGAAGTTTGCGATGTGATGTCGTATATAAACAAATTCTGTAGTATATTTAGTATCAGTATTGCACCCGTGCGAAGCCGGGGTGGGTAGCTAGTTGATTATAATATTCGACTATGATAATTACATAAACATAACCACATTACGGAAGGTGACTCAAATATCCAAATAACCTATAAATAAAAGATTCGACCGAGTATCGCTAACGTGCTCCTCAGAATTGTTCCGTTCCCTTCCGTTCCGTTACTTTGACATGGATCCTGTGCTCAGAACCTTACCAAACTTTCACCAAATTACCCTTGAAGTATATATTTTATAATAAAAAAAGAATTATCAAAATTGGTTAACGTGATTTTCAGTTATTCACCTATTTGTCGCGCATATACATAATGCAAATTTAAGACTTATGTCGTTTTCACATAGATACCATCATCGGAAAAAAAAAATAAAAAAATGGGACCCCACGGGAAGCACTACCTTTCAAACAAAAAAAAAATTATCAAAATCGGTCCACCCAGTGAAAAGTTATGAGGTAACAAACATAAAAAAAAAAAAAAAAAAAAAAAAAATACAGACGAATTGATAACCTCCTCCTTTTGGAAGTCGGTTGAAAAAACTTTTGATTAAGTATCTTTACGCTATCTCGAATCACCATACTGGTCATAACATTTATATCGTATGTATTTGCTTATCAAATACAGCATTAGATTTATGAGACCCTAAACAAATTGAGCATGAGCTGATATCATATGCATCAGATACTAAAATAATGAAATAAGACATGATAGTGGTTAACTCCCGGGTATAAAAGAAAATATATATAATTATCAAACTTATCTATAGATTTTTTTCAAGTAGCTATTAACAACATTAATTACTGCTAAATACATAAAAAATAAGAACTAAAACTAGTTACTGTATAAATCTTGACCGCGTGGTATGGTGGCAAGAATGCAGCAGCATTACTGCATAAATAAAAAATGAATAAAATAAATAAATTTGATCAAAATTAAAGAAAACCGATAATTTTAAGTTTCTGTATATGATGTTTTTTTTCCATTTCAATTCAATATTCTTACGAAGTTAAGTTATCGAACTATCTAAACGAAAATAAAAATGTAAATTTGATTGAGGTGTAAAATTCACGACCCATAAAGAATATGTATTTATGCATGTACTAGCTGCTGTATCAGTATCGTGTTAGAGGATTTATGCGCCTGTATTGATTTTATGTAGCACTTTTGAATTAAAGCTTCTTAGAGTTCGATAGGAGTAAATATTCAAGAGAAATTTAAAAAAAAACGTTCTTATATCAAAACATTTGATGATAAGACTTATTTCTGTCGCATGTATTGGATTTTAAAACATTTCCAAATTGTATAAATTGTTATTTAAATTATTATAAAAATTAAATTTTTGCAACACAACAACAGCCTGTAAATTCCCAATGCTGGGCTAAAGGCCTCCTCTCCCTTTGAGGAGAAGGTTTGGAACATATTCCATCACGCTGTTCCAATGCGGGTTGGTGGAATACACATGTGGCAGAATTCCTATGAAATTTGTCACATGCAGGTTTCCTCACGATGTTTTCCTTCACCGCTGAGCACGAGATGAATTATAAAGACAAATTTCTGCACTGCAGATTATTTCATAAGAAAGTCTTTCCCAATGAAGCAACTTGAAACTAAGCCCCAAATCAATAAAGCCTTTTTAGAAAAACAATATAAAATAATAAGATTTTTTTAAACGAATTCTTTACAATATTTTTTTAGTATTTGAAGTGCTCTATATATTAATTTTAATATTACCAATTTCATAAAAGCAAAGAAAAAAAAGAGTATATAATTAAACATATACTACTATATTTCCAGTGGAAATTTGAACATATGAAATCTAAGAATAAATAAAATTATGTTATAAATACGTTAAAATATACGGATGATGTTCTATTCATTGTATCAATTGTATTGTTCCAAAACCGGTCGTAAAAAACGTGGATCAAAACTTATTAATTAAACAATTTCCAATATAATGACAGGTTTATTTAGTACATTAAAAAATCGTTATTATTCGATGCGCACTCGATAATATTCACAAATTTTACACCAATAAATATTGAAATGGCGATAATGCTATATTTCAAAAGTTACTTAGTATTTATTCAAACATTTTTAAATATTCTTATCTTTATTCTCTTAATATATTAGAATAATAGTGATTGTCAATTAATCCCATAATGTAATTAGGAACCATTAGGTTTAGGTTACGGGGTCATGTTTAATATCGTTTACAACGTCAATGTGATTAGCATATCATTGGATTACATAGCGTCCGTAAGCAACTCACGCTAAAGACACACAGGTAAATATATAAATATATGTATATAGAAATATATCAATATATAATAATACTATCATCATTACATTGTATAAAACAAATTCGCTTACCGCTGTCTGTTTCTATATACAACAACAACAGCCTGTAAATTCCCACTGCTGGGCCTGGCCTGGCCTCCTCTCCCTTTAAGGAGATGGTTTGGAACATATTCCACCACGCTGTTCCAATGCGGGTTGGTGGAATACACATGTGGCAGAATTTCTATAAAATTTGTCACATGTAGGTTTCCTCTCGGTGTTTTCTTTCACCGCTGAGCACGAGATGAATTATAAATACAAATTAAGCACATGAATCAGCGGTGCTTGCCTGGGTTTGAACCCGCAATCATCGGTTAAGATGCACGCGTTCTAACCACTGGGCCATCTCGACTCCAGTTTCTATATATGTATGCTTATATATTTAAAATTACGCAATGGATTGTAATGAGGTTTTTTTAATAGATAGATTGATTCGAGAGGAAGGCTTTTGTATATAATACATGGAAAATATAGTAAAGAAACACTGATAATTCTAAATGTTTCTCTTGTGATGTCGTAAATAAGCAAATCTTTTGCTATATATTTATCATCAATATTTTAACACATGTTTCAAAAGTTAGTGGGCGGTCTTCGTAGAAGCTCTTCTGGTTACGTACCGCCCACTCATATACTACCACGAAACAGATATTTTGCAAAAAATAAAATACTATAATTGCTCTGACCACACTTACGCTAAACTGTTCGCTTGAAAATAAAAGCAATTATTTTTTATCAGTGACTTAATTTTCTACAATACCAACAAAACCAACTAACATAGAAAGAGAATTAAAAACAACTTTTTTTTAAAACAAATTATTCAAAAATTACAATTCGCAACTGAGTATATTTCAGAATACCCTTTAAATTAAAGCCAAGGGTGTGTGTATTTGCTACGTTTCAAAACAAGCTATGAATATGCTAATAACAAAATGCGCTCGTTACAAAAACTACGAAACTAGAATTTTTATTTTTACATAACCTCATATATGGATTTCAGTTCCAACTAGGTAACTAACCTTCACATAACCCCTCATTAGAGAATTGTACTGAAGCTGGGTATTCATAAGTATGTCACTAACATTTTATTGAAATGTATGACAAGATGTTTTTCTGTTGTATTTTTAACTATTCCGTTTTATGGACACGTCTGAAACATGTTTGGGGGTTTGACGCTGAATAATAAATTATTCTGTCTGGGGTTTTGTGTGCTATAACATGTGACAGTTCTATGAACTTTGAATTTAGACTCTTAAAGTTGATAATCATCTACTTGTAATGCAGTTTTGTTATTATATTATTTAAAAAAATAATCTGCTTAATAAAATCTTTACAAAATCGATGTTCATAAGTATACTAATATTTTTAAGAAATATAATTTTAGAATTAATATCAGTAAATTGTTTTTAATATGCAGAGTTTATTTAAATTTTGTTTGTATGTACGTATTATATCAATACGTCTATGTATTATACACACACAAAGATATTAAATTATGAAAATAATTTGAGATTTTATTTATCACTCAGACAAAGTCAGGCAAATTGTGTATGTTTCTCGATATCGCCGCCAATTGGGATCGAATACGTATTTTAAAACAAATTGGTTTATACTCGGGATAAATATTTAAACATCGGATATATTTTGTTAAGGGATTTGATTAAAGTTTATAATTTTAATAAAATCCATCCATTTCGTGATTTTTTCGAAGACATACATATATTATGTAAAACACTTCAAATCTAAACATGTATCTTGGTCATATATTAAGAAACGTATAATGTTGTCTTAAATTTTCGCGATTACACATTGAAATAAAACTAGCAATAACGGATTTGAATAGACTCAATAGGTAGACTCAGTCTACCCGTGACCACGAACGCTGTAAAGTGCTCGAAACGTCGGGATGTTAAAAATAATTAATATACGCGATTCAAATCCGTCATAGCTAGTTTTATTTTAAGAAATTTATCTATTTAAAATGTTCACATAATAAATAATTTAAAAAAAGTATAATAGCTTTCTTAAGAAAAAGCATGATCTATATATATTTTGACCTATCTACACACATATGTACACAGGTTAAATATAGATTTAAATTTTTTCAAACTCCATTGTTACAGATTAAAAATCTCCGTCGAAATGACAGCAAACTAGTTGAACCAAAAGCCTCTTGTAAATAACTTATGTTTCAATACGAAAGTTTTTTTACTGAATAAACACATTTTCTTAATGAAATCCACAAGCAAAAGCCGGATAACCCATAGTGCTTTCGACGCAGTAGGCAGTGCACTCAAGAGATAGGCTAACTCGATTTAACTGTTTGCTCTCTTGCTCGCCTAATGGAATCAGGAATCCAATCTGACTGGATTAGGTACTATCAATTATTGTGATTGAGCTTAGTCGGCAATTGAATCGACAAATTAAAACAATTGCAAATTCAACGATTCCTTGATGTAATTTTTACATTTTCTCTTCAGATTGAAATAGCTTGTTCTTTTTTACTAAAAAAATAATATGCATTTTTATATTGGCTCTGTTCCGGTTTCGCAAATTACTTACGTTTTCAGATTTTGCTTTTCGCATAGTAAAAATAAATATAATACTATTTCCAGATTTTTAACTCCATTTAAATAGAAAGCATGTTTTATGAGTTGAAAGTAGGTACATCATTGTTAAGTAGCACATTAAATTAATAGATAAAATTTAAATTTATTAACTTTGTTTGCCTGAGCATTTAAAGTTATGTTTACTTGTTGAAATATGAAATTTTTACTATAAAAACTTTTATAGGTCTAGTTCACGAAGTAAAAAGATAAAAAGAAGGCAAAAAGAGATATTAAAATGTTATAAAGTTTTCGGTTAGTATTTGAGTTAGATGATGAACGCTCAAACAGTATCTTTCTAACAAGGTCTTTTTATAGTATATTTAGATGACGAACTTTTTTTTGTTTTCTGATTACTTGACTCGGAAAAATGTTTGGTCTTTCGATCGAAATTAAAAGTTAATTATCGTTCGAATTTTAATCTTGGAGTCTCTCATATATGCCCTAGTGGATAGAACACATATTTGATATATTAATTTTAACGGAAGTTTGTTGGTGCACAAATGATTTTCATGTGCTTTATGTTCATAATTCATTACACGCTTGGCGGCGAATGAAAATTGTATTGTAAGAACTTGGTAGAATAAGTTCCTTTTCAAAGAGAAGAACACGTCCTCAACAGGGCGTATAGGCTATATATTGCATTTAATTACAAAATTAATTTTCATACTTTGATACGAATAAATAAATATAGAATGCACTACCCACTGATATACGGCAGTCTAAATCCAGGGCAATCTTTAAGCATCGTTTGAGAAATTATTACCTATCCATATCTAAATAATGTATGCAGGTATGTAATAATATGTAGTTTATAATTATGTATATATATATATTGATTTATGTGTATTATATTTATATGTGTGTATTATTGGGATGTATTTATGTGTAGTTTATTATAATACCTTAGTATAAATATTATTATATTAAATTCTTTATCTTTTTTCTATATCTTTTTCTTCATTTACCTGTTTTCGTTCTAACCACCCATCACCATGGGTTGTCTGTGAGAGATCTCTATAAGAGATAAGAACGCCTTTGCGCACCATGTATCTAATTGTTTTCTATTTCCTGTATATTTCCATGTGTTGTACAATAAAGTCTTTAAAAAAAACCAAGCTATATTTAAGCTATACAATGTCATAAAATTTGGTAGTGTTTGACAAGTTCGAGTTGATAATCATGATATAAAACTTCTTTCTTCTAACGTTCCATGTTTCGCTTCCGTAATTTATTCTCGATTGAGTTCATAACAAATAAATATATTCGTCTGGCATTTACTCAATCAATCGAGTCGGGATGGCCCAGTAGTTAGAACGCGTGCTTCCTAACCGATAATTGCGGGTTCAAACCTAGGCAAGCACCGCTGATTCATGTGCTTAATTTGTCTTTATAATTCATCTCGTGCTCAGCGTAGAAGGAAAACGTCGTGAGAAAACCTGCATGTGACAAATTTCATAGAAATTCTGCCACATGTGTATTCCACCAACCCGCAATGGAACAGCGTGGTTCCAAACCTTCTCCTCAAAGAGAGAGGAGGCCTTTAGCCCAGCAGTGGGAATTTACAGGCTGTTGTTGATTTACTCTATGGCAGAGTAATCTTCGACACTGTGTGTTTTATTTAAAAAATGCTCAACCGTGAAAAAAAGATTATCATATATTTATATTCATTAGTCTATTTTAAACTAATATTATTTTAATGCGTTTTATCTTAGTTTAAACATTTATCTCATTGTTTTATTATAAAGAATGATATTTCTTACACACGAATAAATTTGCATTGCAAATAGAATAATAAAATATGCGATAAAATAATAATAGGACATTTTATCAAGGCAATGCAAATATATTTATTTCTACATATACACAGTCAGAGTATTCTTACTCTACTACCTTCGTCAGTTTTCAAATTAATTCCTTTATCAAGTCTTAAATTCTTATTACCTTTGAATCTAAACATCAAATCATTGCGACGCAATATGTCATTCTCGATTGATAAAGCAGGTTATCGCTCATAATGAGCACACGAGAATTACTTAAGGTGACGAAACTTTTCTTACCCTGACTATACCTATAAAGGAGGATGATAGTCGGTCACTGTCCTAGCATAAACAGAAGCCGACATCTGTCATGTGTAGTGTAGATACAAGTAGTTAGTTCCTACAATACGATAAGCCACATGGTCGATACCACATTATCATATCATGATACCAAACCACAGCTTTATTGCAGCCGCCTCTAATAATAGTTATATCTTCAATATAAAAAAATAGAAAATTATCCATACATTTTTAAGTACAATAAGGCAATATGTCCATCGCAAGGCCTTAAGAGGTTGAGCACTGAGTAGTCAAAGCGAACAGTTTATACTAAACACAAAATATTAATTTTCATAACTTTTTTTTTTAATTTTCTTAACGTTTTTATTGAAGTTATTAATATTATAACTTAATTATATTTAATTCTTAATTTGAAACTTACATTAACAGCTAAGGGGCGTATTATTTACGACAAGGCTACCTTCACCAAGGAACCTTTATAGTAACTTGAAGCGTTTGTTTTGTATGCTATTAACTGAGCTCATTGTTGAGACTTAGCAGTCGAGGCACTTTAAATCTTCACTAACGGCCTTTTAAAATGGTTAATATATTTTGCGAAATACTCCTACACTATGCACTAAATTTTATTTTAAAATATCTACTGTATTTATTGTATGGCTTATTATACTGCTATGAAAAATGGTTTCAATTTTGCATAAATTTTGTATGAACATTAAGAAAATACCTAAAAGAAAAAACATATATAATTAACTTTTAAATGTTTTAATATATGTATTTAAATTGCGTAATTATTTTTGAAATATTTGTATTAAGGTAGTTTCTCAAATATAGAATAAAATGAAATACGTCGTCGTTTCATCCTAATAGTGATATCTTGTTGAAATAAATTGGACGCTATTATGCGATGTCAGGCGCTATTATGGACCATAAAGAACGGAAATAATAATAATAATATTTAAGTAAAATATGGATCAATAGTTTTTTTCAATACGTATTAATGAAATGTCTCCTTATTTTAAAATAACTAAAACGACACCAATGAAAACGGAACTAATATGATACAATAAATAATCAACTGTATTCTGTTCTCTAGTTTAAGTCATAATTTTAAATGACAAATACATTAACTTATACATATTAGATAATTGGATGTGTGTATTAATGTGTAAATTTACATAAGCATGTGTGATAGCTGTTTTAATATATTTAATTTTAAGTATAAAACGGTGATAGTCGAAATGATAACAATTATAAAACTAGTTATAAGTATTCTTAAAAAAAGTTAGTTTCAATAACGAATTAAATATTGTATACGCTAAGAGCATTCAACTAAACAGCTTAATAGCAGAGAATATATATTGTGTTCATGGAAATCAACGAATTATTACACTTTAAATTACCCAATACATTGAATTTATTGCGTTGCATTGTTTTATTCATAATAATATTACTCCAACAGACCGAGCCGTGGCAACGTAGAGAGCTAAGCGCTCCCCAGCCGGGAGGTCTACGCGCATCGTGGCGAGTGCTACGTGTATCCGTACCCACTACAGCGAGCGGCGCTCTACGCGTGCGATGCGAAGCAATGCTCCCCGTAGAACCTCCCGTAGTGCGAGATACAGTCACAACTATAACTATATATTCACGTACACAATTGTCCAAGTATGTTTCTAACAGAGGTACGTATTAATGTTTAATAATTTAATAATGGTTTGCAGGTGTTAGCAAGTTTAGTTCGACGTCTGTTTTTGTCGCGTTTAATAATAGGTACATTCTCTTTGGTAAAATATAACTTTAATAACAATCGGTTGACTATTTTGTTCGTTAAATATTATTTTTTATTACTAATACTCATAGTAAGCTAGCTTGAGTATTTATTAATTTGATTTATTAATATTGATATTATTATAACTTTGAAATTCCTTGACTTCATAATTTTTCTCCATGAATATATTACGATCTAATATATTAGTTTGTAGTCATTCTGTTGATAATTTAGTAGACATAAATCAATATTTTGAATACAAGATATTATCATATAATATATTGATTAAGTGTTAAGAAATTGAACTATCAAATTATTTATACCGGCGTAGTAGATGCGTCACTAGGTAAGTCCATCATAAAGTATTTCTTACTCACGATATTGCAGCCCGTTTTACGTTCAGTCAGAGTGACATTAATAGCCGAAACTATACGATCACTCTAGTCTAAAAATTTATAGTCTCGATCGATAACGTCATCACATGCATGCCGACGGATATCTACCCAAGGCGGCTATGTGATATGAAACCAAGCTACATTAATTTGGCTACTTTAGTTGGCTTTATTTTCCAATTATAAATATAAATAAAAAATAAAAATAGCCTTTATTCCACCACAAAACATGCACACAATATTCCAATGATATTATATCCAGTATATATTATTTACATTTTATTTAATATTCATTTCATTAATTTAATTGCTAATTATACTTTTTTTTAATTATTAATAATATTATCATTCCTAAAACATGCAGGTAATGTTTGTAGAAGTCACATCACTTTCTCAGTCTACCTCTACCTCTTTGTGTTTGATTTTCCGATAGCGTATAATATATTCTTTGGTATAATTTTGAACAATATCACTGTAACTGTCGGGTCATGTACACAAAATACACTTACATAATATATATGTAAATTACTATATGTATACATTAACATATCAATTAGAGGGATAGGCGAACAAGCAAATTGTATAAACATTCATTAAAGTTTTGAAAGCATGTAATTCTATTTGCCTAAGATAGTGGAATTTGTATTACCTCTGATTAGTTACTGACCTTAATTCGTCGATTCGTGTGACATTTGTATGTATTTATTAAATAATATATTTAATTACACACACAAACATGATCATGATCATATCATGTGATATACAAAAATTTAAAGTAAGAGATAATGTATAATGTCAACAGAAACGTTTTAATTTTCAAGATAGAATTTAGTCTTAAAGGTAGAGTCACGTCACACAGCTAAAATATTAGTTATTTATTTGCACAACGACTCCAGTTCGAGAAATAATTTTCGCCTTAGGTACCAAATTCTCGAAGATTTCATTAATAATTCATAACGCTTCCCTTCAAGTTTGATAGAAATATAAACGTCTATTGCGATGTTCGTCTAGCGGTTTATGTAATCGCGTAAAAGAGATAGAAGACAAATATTCTTGCAACATGTTTTGCAAATATTACTTTGCTTGGCTATATCGAGTCGAGATGGCCCAGTGGTTAGAACGCGTGCTTCTTAACCGACGATTGCGGATTCAAATCCAGGCAAGCACCGCTGATTCATGTGCTTAATTTGTTTGTCTTTATAATTTTTCTCGTGCTTAGCGGTGAAGGAAAACATCGTGAGGAAACATTTTTTTGCATGTGACAAATTTCATAGAAATTCTGCCACATGTGTATTCCACCAACCCGCATTGGAACAGCGTGGTGGAATATGTTCCACACCTTCTCCTTAAAGGCAGAGGAGACCTTTAGCCCAGCAGTGGGAATTTATAGGCTGTTGTTGTTGTTGTTGGCTATATTTAAATTATCAAAACAAACATTGAAATGAGACATATTTGAAGATATATATAATAAAATAAAATATGTTCTACTCTATATATAAACCTGAAAAGTTAAAAGACAAAGTTCAACTAATGCCACCACGCTCTTTGGTGGATATATGTATGATTAACATAATTTACGAAGAATAACAGGCTAGAGCCGACCTAGACTTAAGCCTTGGGAAGCACTACGAAAATTGAAATGTGATTAATTTGTCTTTATAATACACTTCCTGCTTAATGGTGAAGGCAAACATTGTGTAAAAAACTACATGTGTCTAATTTAAATCAATAACAACCAGTATTGAAGTAGTGTGGTGAAGTTTAGTCTAAACCATCTTAAGAGAAAACAGGCTTTAGTGGAATTAGCTGGCTGTTATTTGCAAGTTTATATATAAGTTGATTGGCAATGATTTACGTCATCACTGAGCGCTATCTAGCGCTTACTCATTTGAATTGACAATCTTATAAATTCGCGCCGATTTTAAGCCTTTGAATTTTCATTCCATTCTACGGCCAATATATTCACAGTGACTTATATTAAAAGGCGTATTTGATTTTAACCATCTGGTACTAAAAAATATATAGTAAAAAGAAATTGGTACTAAATTTATATATCTATAAATAGTTATATATAGCTAACTATACAAATTGCTATATTCGCGTGAATTGTCAGAAAATAATGTGCAACTTTGAATTTAATAATTATAACACCAATTTTGTTTAATTGTAAGTGCGAGAGACAAGTAGACTGTATTGAAATGAGAAAAAGAAAGATATATATCTATAAATAGTTGAATATAGCTAACTATATAAATTATTTTAAAAAAAAGGAGCTGTTTCCTCGAAATCCGGGCGCTTCCTTTAAATATACTTTCTTTCAAGTATTGCTTCCTTTATGAACACACATTTGAAGAACATAGCTAAGGTGTGGGTGATATTATTTGTAGGATAGGAGAAGGATAATAGTTCGTTACACCAGCTAACAATACACGTTGCTACGGTACACACAAGAATGGAAATACGTCATACGCCAAATTCATACCATTGACAATTACCAATGTTTCAATATACATATGTATTATCCTAAATACAACACATAAAGGATATACGAATTAAAAGCGTATGACCGTAAATCGGTTTCCAATAATTAACGATTGAAATACGAAATGATTGATTATTGAGTGGTCTGTCCGAAGCTAAAAACAATGGGTTTAAATTCTAACTTAAAAATCATATGACCATAAATCATATATCAACGTTAGACGCACAGGAGAAGTAAAAGTAAGTAAAGCCTGGAAATTTCCCACTGCTGGACTAAGGCCTCCTCTCCCATTAAGAAGAAGGCTTGCAACATATTCCACTACACTGTTCCAATGCGGGTTGGTGGAATGCACATGTGCCAGAATTTCAATGAAATTAGACACATGCAGGTTTGCTCACGATGTTTTCCTTCACCGCCGAGCATGAGATTAATTATCAACACAAATTAAGCATACATATATATACAGTGATGCTTGCCTGGGTTTGAACCCGAAGTCATCGGTTAAGATGCACGTGTTCTAACCACAAGGCCATCTCGGAGAGGAGAAGTACTAAGTCTGATAATATACTTGATTACCCGCTTTTCATACTAACGTAGATCAATTGAAAGCCATTTTTTCGTGTGACAGTTTAATTAAGAAGTGAAATGAAATAGGTACATATTTAAGATTCAGAAATAAAAATATAATGTCATAAGAAAAAAATAATATTTGATAACAAATACAATAAAAACTTAAAGTGTTCTACAATAGACTAACGCGGGTTACCGTTTTAAGCTGCCCTGGGGAAATTAGTGGCTAATACTGGCAACACTGAATAAATTTGTTATTTATGCAGTGGGTTCTCTCTAACCACTTATTTGTAGTATAAAACAAAATACACTTTTAGACTTCAGAACGAGCTGATTATAACTTCGCTTTCTCGAATTGGATGATTAATATTTCAAACGTAATGCATGAGAGAAATTAGACGGCTGTCGTTTTCTGGGTTTCAAACTCATGCTACAAATTACCAGGATGTAGTACTTACTTGATTTATTGCCGGTACGTCTACGATACGCGGAGCTACAAAAGCATACATACAAATTACTTAGTTAGCTGTGAAATACATATATTTTTCGTAGATGAACAACACACCTACATAAATCTCTGTTAATATCAAATTATTATAAAATTAAAAAATAATGCAATAACAATAACAACCTGTCACCCACTGCTGGGAGAGGAGGCCTTACCTCTCCCTTTACGGAGAAGTTTTGGAGCATATTCCACCACGACATTGACATTTGACATTGACATTCTGACTGATTGAAATAAAACTAGTTATAACGGATTTGAATCGCGTATATTAATTATTTAGACCCGTCAGTCTACCCGTGACCACGAACGCTGTAAAGTTCTAGAAACGTCGGGATGTTAAAAATAATTAATATACGCGATTCAAATCCGTTATAACTAGTTTTATTTCAATGTGTAATAATCGAGAAAATCTAAGACAACATTATTCTGATTGATTCACATGTGGCAGAAATTCGTTGAAATTAGACACATACAGGTTTCCTCGCGATGTTTCCTTCACCGCCAACCTCGAGATGAATTATAAACACAAATGAAGCACATGAAAATTCTAGTGCTTTGCTATGTTTGAACCCACAATCATCGATTAAGATGCAGGCATTCTAACCACTGGGCCATCACGTATCTTTTAAAAAAATTTGGGTCAGATTTAAACCATCAAGAGAGTGATCTGATCGGAGCACGAGCTACAATATTATTCCACATAAGCTTTCTTAGGAAATTTTGCCACTTTACTGACGAAGAAATTCTACAAATTGAATATATTCTATTTTTAAATATTAATTAATTTAATTTAAAATTTTGTTTCAGGTACATGCATTGAATTTAAAGCTATGATCGTTTTGATCTGGACTTTCAAAGAAATATCGAAGTTTATGAGCTTATGAGGCTTGGTTTGAAGTACTTTAACAGTGATACTAGAATAAGTGTAGATAAATGCTCGGCCTCAACGCATACATATATAGTCTAAGAGCTACAAAACATTTTAGAACGACCTGTGAACATAATTAAAGGCTATTTGAAATGGGTTGATATTCTAACAGTGGTCAATGATGTTGAATTTATCTCGTCAATGTAATAAATGTTTGCTAGCTCTTGGACTATAGACTATAATATTGTGTACGATTATAGATCGTATATACTACAAATAAAATGAATTTAATTCAGTCTATAGATATCAATAGGTCAAATACACTGTATGAACTTATTATTTTTTGTACATTCCAAAGTGTTGTTTATTATAAAATATCGTCAAAATGTATGTATAATATATAAAATAAACTTAATAGATAAATTAATGAAATCTAAATATATGTAGACTTCAAATTGTATAATTTATTTTATTTACCATTTCTTGTTAATATGGCACTAAGCTTTATTTAAGATACACAACAGATTGTCGTTAAAATAAATATGAATAGTAAAATATTTAAAAAAAAAACATATTTGTCATGATGTGATTGGTCCACAGTACAAGTTGTAACTACCAAAGTAAGTTTTTAAAGTTACCGTCAAGTTAAATTGGTTGTACAAAGCCATAAAAGTCTTGTAACATGCAAATGCATAATATAAAATACTTGGCAGGGGAAAATTTCAAGATTAAACACTTATTTCTTTTCAATTACATATTCATATTTTGAAATAAAAAATTACTTAATTTTAATCTCGATAACATACTAAATCTTACACATTATTTTTCCATCATTATCAAATCGATCTTACTACATTAATGAAACTTCTAAACTGTAAAGTTAATTAAAATATTATTGTTTAATTTTAAGAAGAAATATAAACAAAAGAAAATAAACAAATGTGGTCTTTACATAATAATTTAATTAATGTCTAAAGGAAACTGGAAAGAAGAAAGTTTATACCTAATATTACCGTCAAATATTATCATATACATGATACCATGCATCTTTGATAAAAACTATCATAAATACTATACGCTTTTTAAAGCTACATTTTATGGACAAAGAATTCGCAGAAGTTATCGAGCGCTTTCACAATTATAAAAGAGTAGACCGCACCGTGGCCCGCTTTTTAAATGGACGAAGATGACAACGTACGTACTTTTCATACATTTATTATCAACTTTACGTAGCTGTGCTACGATGTTGTAACGGCCTTAATAATGAACGTCGTAGCGGTAGAACAGTGAAACACATTTTTATTTTTCTCTCATCAATCAGTGGATATTTAAAGGAAGAATAAAAAATATTGCGTAGCTATACAATCTCTCTACAATGCTTATTAATAAATAACATATTTAAGAGATGTTATGTAATTGTGGTATTACATTTCATTATTTTAAATCCTCATTGAAATTTAACAATGTTGTAAGTTCTGATTTAAGCAGCATTAATATGTTATTATTACCGTTTTAGTTATATGATTTGGGCACAAAGATATAATGAGCACCTATTTCTATTAAGATATAATAATTACATATTAAACTGTATGAATCGAAATATCAGTAAATCGTAAGCAATTATTTACGTACATCAAAAATGTTTTCATTTGAACGTTCAAAACTGTACCTCAATATTCAAAGTTCTATGTAAATAAAGCCGAGGGTACAATAGCTCTTGTACCACCACAGTGTAACAACTCAATGACAGCGAACAATTAAAATACAATTCCGGCGTATACCATATATTTCGATATTCAAATCTGTCACCTGCCATAACATTGCACTGAGATATTGTACGGGCCAGTGGAAACAGGTCACAAACAACAATATATTTGGAGAGTTTGAATAACCTTTTATTGTTGCTTTTTCAAGTTACACTGGTAACACCGACTTAATGCTTGGACTAAGTTTTAATTAGAACGTTTTCTGCTTAGCTTGAAATATAACGAAGTTGATATTTTATATCAGAATAAAATATTATTTTGCAATCACTTGTTAACTAGACAAGTACAACTTTTTCATAGCGTTGTAACATTGAAAGTATAAGTTATAATCGCTACTTAAAATGGTTAATATATGTGCATCTTAAAGCTTAATGTTGATATCTCAAATGTAATTTTATGTTATGTATATACAACTTATATTGGGTAAAAAAATTCTGAATATTTTCCTAAGTCATTTTATTTAAAAGTATATATACGTAATATAATTATGATTTTTAATGCAATTTTAATATTATGTACTTATGTATTTTCTTGGTGTCGTATTATAATAATACAATGGTAATAAAATTATAGATAATTGAAGGAATGATTTATTAAATAAAATTAAAACAGTGTTTGCTAAATTATCGTTTATATTAAAATGCTCTTGTAAATACTTATGAAAATAAAGTGTAATATTATCTGATTAAATTTGCATATAAATTCCAAGTAATTTATTATTTGGTTGAACTTTATTTTAATTTCAAATGAAAAATAAAATAGTTCTTTGTATTAGTTAAAATATTTATAAAATATAGGCGTTAATCTATGGCTGTGTTTCACTTAAGATAATGTCAATTCTTTGCACGAGATCATCTTTTATCTTTAATGTACAGTTAGACAGAATATTTGTTTGAATTAATTTGTTGTAAATTAAATGGAATACGTAAATAAATTATGATATGAAAGTATGTTTTTTATTATTCAACTTATCTACATATCCTATATACATTCAACAGAATTGATATTGTTCTCATTAATATTATAATAATATTAAACATTTTTATTTGCAAGCTCTTATTAAGCTTCATTTGTCTCGGTATGCGTGACTAATATTAATAGCACTGATACCTTTTTTATATACATTTAATTGTCATAGCTCTTTTTCAGTGCCATTACGTCATACCTGCTGCACTCAAATATATTTCCAGGCAAGCTCTTTAACATTATATATCATAGATACAAAATTTTGGTTACAACATCAATTGTTACAATCCGTTTAGGTGTCATTTTAATATAACTACTATTCTATTCAAGAATGGCTCTCATATTCACATCACTTAACAAAATTTAACAACTTATATTACCTATATTATTTCACTATTTCTGTTTTTTTAACGTAATCTGTGACATTGTTCTTAAAGTGTGTATGTTGTCTCGCGAAAGAATTACTAACCCTTATTTATATCCCTTGATCCGACTAGTTTAATAGCAATGTATATTTATGGTTCTTCCTCGTATTTTATGAAAAATAATCTTGATTTTTTATTTATGTGTGTACATAAACTGGCCTTTACATCTTAAACTGAGGAATCAGTTTTACTATCGAATGAATAATCAGACCAGATACAATATGTCATGTAGAACATAGAATAAGTTAATTAAAATCGAGTCACACAAAACTAAAATTTTATATTTAAACTTTTTACAAGAATTATACTGGTTTCGCTGTAAACATAGGTTCGAATGCTGAATAGCATTTGAACAATTTGGTATTACCTAAACACTTCATTCAAATAATATCAAAATTTGTAACAAAAATAAAAACAAACAAAACAAAAATACTGAGTATATCTGTTTGACGGTAGGTTATATTAAAAAGCCCAAGATAACCAAGCAGTATTTCGAAGGTTTTGCTTACTTGAATATAAATAATTAAACTATCTATTTTCTTCTTTACTTCTTTTTGTTCCTGATATCAATTATGTTTCATTAATCTTTCTGAATACGGATTTGTTTAGAACATCTATCCAACCTATAAAAAATCTTACAATATATATAAGTATAGCTTGTCTTTTGTGGGTTCGATATTTACTAGAACTGTGATGATGATTATGAGTTGAATCTATCTGGAATATTGTACATGCGATAAAAGCATTTCAGAAAAGTGCTAGGAATAACAGAATTGCATAATAAGCTTAAGCTTAGGATTAAAACTGTTTAAATAAAATACGTGAAGAAGAATCTCACAAATAACTTACAGTTCGTGTGGCATCCCGCATAGATCAGTTGATAAGTTTTAACAGTAATTATACTATAAAAATCGTGCGTTGAAATAATGAGATGCTATCTTTGCAAATAAATGATAGCACCTCATTGCATTTCACCTCACAACTCACCTCAAGGAATTTTAAAATAATGTATCAAGAACTATATAACTATGCTGGACACCTCTAGAACTAAAATTTAATTATGTGATGTTAACATTTCAAATGCTTATTTGATACATATACCAAGATAATAATTATCCGTCATTTTAAGAAATCATATTATTTGTAATTTATAAAGGAATAATTATTAATTTAATCAAAAATTTTATGAATACTTGTGTGATTTTATTTATCCATAATCATTGATTCAGTTTCATTCAATTTGATTTTTATTTAAATCTTCGTCTTTCTTTGTAAGAATTTAAAACACGTATGACGTAGAATGTGATTACCGATAAAGTAGGTACTTCGTACAGATTATAATCCTTATTTCTTATCTTTTGATATCAAAAATAATTTTATTATAGTAGAATCTCGATTATCCGAACATTTCATCTAGAAATATTCATAATCCATGTTATCGATATCAAAAAACTATGTTAATTGTGAAATTCGGTGTTATTATTTTCGAATGGTGCGATGGGATATCCCATGGGAACATTGTTCAGTATTATTTTTAAGTATTAGAGTTTTTATTAATGTTAATATACTTGATAGTATTACAAACACCAACATACATCACAAATTCACGGGATCCCATTACTTCTTATTTTATTTGTTTTTTAATACTTGATAATATATTTGTAAAATATTGTTGTAAAGAGTGAGTATATTTCACATAATTTTTACAAGATACAAACAATATTACGAACGAATTGGAGGTAAAAAGAAAAACTTTCATTGCTTTTATCATCGATAGTCGGAAGGATATAGGTAAATGCTACAGAAAGAGGACTGAAGGAGGCAAGATGACCTCGATATCGGGAGATTAACCCGGCTCACGTTGAGAGGATAAATCAGGACAAGCAATGACATCAAAGTATCTATGACCACTCGAGGGTCACTCAGGAAATTTTGTTTACGTAAACGTAAATCTAGATAACAATAAAATTGTGTACGAGGATTACTCAAGAGGGAAAGTATAATCTTTGGTCTTTAAAATAAAATAAATATAAAAATAATCAATAATCGATAATCGAGCACACTTTCACTCGGCTGAATTAAACTTTTTATATCTTGTTTTCAATTGCACAGTTTAATACCAAAGATCAAGGAGACGTGACCTGTTTTAACTGAAGATTGTGCCTTCAAAACCAGTAAAACTTAATGAGTTTTCTTGAGCTTTATTTGTGTTTATCATTCATAATGGTAGTAAAGATAAATATTATAAAGAAATTTGAACGCGTTTGATGAAATTCTATCAATCCGTTTTGGAGCAGCATGGTGGAATTTCTTCAATGAGGTTTCTCAGGAGGAGCTCTTTGTCCAGAAGCATTTACAAGCGATATCTTTGTATAGGTATGATTAAGCTGTCACATTAAAACTTTTAAATACAATAATAATAAAACATACTTTTTTTTATCAATTCTAGATTTATAATAGGTGGCAAACGAGCAGGTGATGTACAATGATGGAAAGTGACAACCACAGGTAATGGACATCTGTAACACCGAGGAACTTGCAGGTTTTTTTTGAGATAGGTGGCAAACGAGCAGGCGCACCTGATGGGAAGTGACTACCACCGCTCATGGACATCTGTAACACCAAGGGGATTGCAGGTGCGTTGCCGGCCTTTAAGGTACGACGCTTAAGAAATATGTAGGCTCTTTTCTTGAACGTTTCCAATAGTATCGGTTCAGAAAAGCCGCTAGCGGATCCTGGATCTGGTATTTGGTAAGGATGAATTTCCAACGCGATTTCCATACAATACTCCTGAAGAATGCAGAGAGTATTACAAAGTTTCTACGCGGTTGAGTGGCGAATACGTTGCAGTAGTGATTCATTTAATTCGAATTAATTTTTCTTCTGCTACATTGTTTGATTGATAGTAACAAGATAATTATTTTTTGTATGACTCACAATTTCTAACCCAAGCTGGAGCTTACAGATACCATTATTGATTAACTTTAAGTCTCATAAATATAATAAGTTTGGCACAACTAATTCGTCCGCGCGTACCTTATATCCTCGATTAAAATTGTATATTTATCGCGTAAATTAAACTTAAGTTAAATCTTCTTTTTTAAAAAGAGGTCAAATTCTTCTTGTGTATAATAATAATAGTATTCTTACACAAAAACATTTAGATTACTCAAGAAATATAAAAAAATGTTTTTTTTTGTTGACGGTACTTTATTAATGTTTCGGATGTAAAATCATGATTTGACATACCGAATTCACTCATTTAACGCGTGCTCCATGCAAATTGGCCGTTGTTAAATAAATTGTCGGTTTACAAACCATACATGTCAATTTTGGTGTGAAACTCCTCACGACAAATTAAACTAAAGTTTTTTTTTTGTCAGAACGCAATTAATGTATACATTTTTCAGTAAAATTAAGTAATTATAACGTAACCTTTTTAATTAATTTCAAAGGTGATAAATACTTTATTATACATACAATTAGAAGTCAGTTTTCTAAAACGGAATAATCACAGGATTGTCAAATTTATAGCCTAAATTGCGCAATGTCTAATCTGTAGTCTAATGAGTCTCCCTGTTGAATAATTTGTTGAAATCGATTTTTCATTCATAGCCCATACATATTCAGATGGTCCCGTCGCCTTCGGTGACGTTCAGTAATAGATTGCTTCGAGGGGCTCCCTTGAGTCAAGTAAAAATCGAGGATTCAGTTTCGATTACAGTTTTATTAAATTCGCCTTTAATGGATTCGTAAATATGTTGATGTCAATAATGGCGTATCTTCTCGAAATAAAGACAATATTCTTAAAAATTGACAGTTATGGAACGGCATCAACAAAAACATAGACCTTTTTAGATTCGATAAAATTAAATATATTATTATTATTATCTATTTTTAGTATGTATATTTTATTAAGTTATCAATTGTAGTTACCCTATTTTGCCCGAGGACATGACAAGAAGGGGTGACCACTTATCAGATGTGTATTTAATTATGTAATTTTCTAAGATAATCCAAAAAAATAAATATAAATTATAAAATTAAATTATACAAAAAATAGAAAAAAATAAGTATTAAAATTATGATAAAATTATTCGATGAAAGCTTTCATTGCCTTATTTCCATTTATTCCAGACAAAGATATGAAATGTATCAAAATACACCAAAGGTTATAAAATTAGCAAAAGAAAATAATAAATAAGCAACAATTATTAAGCATTAATTATTCTCGCCCACTTCTTGATCATCCGAAGGCTTTTAAAATGAATTGCGAAAACGACCAAGCCCCGCGAGACTTTCGAGTAATTTGTTCGTCGTCGTTTGAATCATATTATCTGTATTCCTGATACAAATGATCCGCAGTTCCGCTGGGACGTGCCAAAATGGCTAAATTAAAACTGAGTACACTTTGGACAGCAAATTTGTTGCGTACATAAAAAGCCGCAATGTTCCGTGCGCCTGGCGAAAGTCCAGAATGGCGGCTTGTCAACGAGACTTAATCCACTCGATTTCTATTAAGATAAATGATTATAATTACTGACTTTTAAAATATTATTTATTACATATTTTATGCACTTAATGTATCCAGTAATTAATTTAAGGCCGGTTTAATTAATAGAGACAGTAAAATTATGGTAGCTTTTTATTATGATTAACTTGTTTCGTTTTTGTAAATTAATAATTTTGATTAATATTAAAAAGTAATCTTGTCTTTTATGTAAGCTACTTCATAATAACAACAAAATATAATTTATCTATGTATATTCATGTTATATTTGTATGTAGGGGTAATTTCCGGAACTTATGATCCCATTCTGAACTTTCCGTTATAGTAAGCATTATAAGGTAATTTAATTAATATTATTAAATTTAAATTTAATTCACTTTGAAATATATTTAATTTGGAACATTTTACGATAAAAAAGAAATAAATTATAGATACACAAACGTTGTATCGGAAGTAAAGTTAAAAAAGTATTAATTTTAATATTTCATATATTATTGGCGTGTATCTCATTTTTCAAGATAATATGAGCTATATTAAGCGGTTAATTAGAGGTTTTTCCTGTGAGCTATATCAGTCCAATACAATATTATATCATCACGATAGATTTATAACTAGGACAGTTATAAAATACGTATTTAAAAATCTTTTGTTTATTTTTACTAACTCATTATTAATTATTTATAATGCAATGTATGTAATACATAATGGTTGTCAATATAGCAACAACCCAACTTATATTTTCTTACTATATATCGAATAACCTTCAACCTTTAGCTTCATAATATTAATTTCCTAAAATAAATAAAGAAAGTTATAAGTGACCGAACCAGGTTGTGCCAGGTCAAAGAAAATACCTTTAACAGGTCATATAAGTTCAAGGTTAAATTAATTTCATTACAAATTATATTTTTTATGCATACAAAATTAACAGTTCAAAAAGCTCTCATTTAGCAGCAGGGCTCCTCGAACCCTCGCCTCATTTTTTATGTAGATTGCGTGGAAAAGTTTGTTAATATTAGTCCTCGACACCAGAGGCCGTGGAACATTCCTCGGGGTATCCTCTTTATTAAATTGAACTATGTTTTTCTTTGTGTAATTTAAATAATTCGATACTTCGATGATAATGCTAACTTTTTTTTTTTTTAAAAATGCATATTCCATTCCAAATCCAAATTCACTACAGGAAAGACTTTAAGCCAAAACAATTAAATATTTGATTATTTCATATTAATGGAACATTTTCCTCCATTTAAAACAAAGCACTTTTATTTTAATTTGAATGTTGCATTTGCTTATTGCAATCATTGCCTACATTATATATGCAAAAGCGTGTTTCGGTTTGTACATCTTACATACATCGTTGGTGTTGTAGCTAAGACTAAGGTCGTTGAACCTGAAGTTTTTCAAAACTAAAAAAAAACACTGGACCTCTTTTTAGATTCTTATATTTTTTTTCCTTTTAACTAATAGCTAGTTACTAACCAGAAGTATGGAATGTGGCAGTACTTTCATCATGCTTCAGGTAGTTTAATTTTCCTGGTGCAATAGACTGATCTCCATTGAAAATGGCTGCTGTGGTCGATATTAGTCATGAAGACATCATTATCTCCCTTCTCACACCCAGCAACGAGATTCAGAGACACTTTATCCCGTAAAAATTGACGAACTAAACCTAACTAATAACATTCTATCAATACAAAATGAAATCTAATCGTACGAGGGAAATAATTTATAAATTATGCACTTAATTAATTCAATACCGAAAAAAAAAACAATTCAACCAAAAAAGTATTCCACTGAAATTTGATTCCATATAAATAAAACTGAACCCACGTATAAATGGACATTGAATGAGATTTACAAGCACGCAAGTGAATAAGCATGCACGTATTAAATTAATGGAGTATTTTATACCTGCATTACGTCGAGAACTAATTTAAACTTTAAAATTTAGTGAAATTTCGACGAGGTTCGTTTGCTATTAACGAAAGCGGACAGTGCGCATTACTTGCGGTAGGATTCCGCATTTCATCTTATTGTTGCTCTGCCCTGGTTTGCAAGCAAATATTTTATAACGCAAGCTGAAACGAGTCATCTCACGTTTGGTCTCTACAACGTCATAATCATGATATATTCCACATTCGTTTGACATATTTACATATTTTTAATTAGAAACAGCTACATAACATCATTCGAAATGATAATTCCAACTTATAAATAAGACTATGTCGAAATACAGGACAAGTTTTTTTTTTGTTTATTTATTTAATATCACGTTATTTTGTCGCTGTTATAATTTGATGCGAAATTACTTTAGATTCAGTTATAGATTTATGTTTATATAAAACATGATAGAAATGTTAAACTAATAATATTATTTAACTAAAGTAAAATATATTTTTATATTAACGTATATATAATATATTATAATATATCAACGTATTGTCGTATTTTTTTGTATATATTTTCTAATATATTACCTCCAAGTAATTTGACGATTATTAAGACATTTCCTCAGTGGAACTATACTTTCTAACCGATACAACTTGGGATCCCTGAAGAAAATTGCCTACGCATTATTTAAAGGTCAGCAGCAAACCTGTGCGGTGTTTCATATCTCGTTGGGTGGAAGTAAACAATATTTATCAGGTGAGCCAACAGCTCTTTTGCTACCTATTCCATAAAAATGAACGAGTATTCCACGACTAGTATGTTAAAAAAATGCAGTTGGCATGTGATGGACATGTTATCAATAGGTTTCAAAATGTCAGAAATAACAATATAAAATATTAAAGTAATAAAACCTGGTATTATAATGTTTGGAACAACAAGATTGAATATTGCAGCTTGGCACTAGAATATCTGTTGAAGTAGGTGAGTGATGAGTCCGTGCATTTCCAGAAGGGATTGTACACAGACAACAAAGTTAGAATGGAACTGAAAATTGAGAAGATATTCTCCTTAAAAGGAAAACCTTCAGCAGTGGGACATAACTTAACGTGTATGAGTAGTTTTTGTGCCTGAAAGAAGAAAGTTCACGTGGGATTTTAAAAATCTGTTTCACTCACAATATCAACCTAAACGAGGTCATGTGTAGCTTTTATCGGGGTAATATTATTCGCAATAACGTTAAATATTTTATGAATTTGTGTATATAAAGTATAATCTCGCTAAACGTCCAGAGTGGTTGGGTATATCATAACCGTGAGCTCTCAGTTTATTCCACCGTTATTGCACGTCTAGCGTGCATAACATTACTCTAAGCTTCAAGATGCATCGTTGAGCTCACATCCTATAAAAATAACACATTTCTCTGAAGCGCTGTAATAACGCAAATATAACGTATTATATGGAACAGTTCGTATTTCAAAAACCTTTTAAGTAATTCTGTGTTGATGAAATTAGGTCAAGGAATAGTTCTTAGAAAAAGTTGGAACTGTACTTTCCATATCCATATGTATTCCAAAAATAACACACGTATTATATTCAATATGTATATTCCTTTTCAGTAATATCATTTGTATATCCGATATTCTTGATTTCAGAAGATTCAAGAAATACATAATAAATTAAATAGAACTAGTAAATTAATTCTATAAGTAAAACTGATCTACAAAATAGGGGATTTTACTGTCTGCGTATTTTTACAAAACTATATCTAAATATAGTTTCTGGCAAGTAAAGCATGCTAATTACTACCATCTATATATTATATATTTAGGTTGTCGGCAAGACTTCAATGCAAATATGCAAGGAATAACGTACTTCTACGGTTAAATTCATCATATTCGCTATAAAACCATATTCACTAAATTTCCTAATAGTATTTCAAGATATATTTTATTAATAATAATAAAATACAAAACTTCAAAATGTGATCTGACATAAAAAAAACTCAAACTTTCCTATTCGACAATATTCAATTTCTCCTGATAAAACTGATTAAATCGTCAGTCTGTCTGTTTATGTTGTCAAAAATAAGGAAATTCCCTTCTTTTTAGGAATTTCCTGTTCAAAGAACTGACAACCCCGTCATTCTATTTGTCAATTTTATTCCTAATTTTCAACGCAAGAAAACCCACCCAAATTTTAAAATACATCATATTTACCAGTTACTTCTCTATATAATATTCATTTAATACTCAAAAACAATAAATGTGTAAAACTATTTTGCAAGATATGCTTTGACGAATGATCAAAATTCCATTGTGATTGCTAACGAATAACAGAGCAGACTGCACTGGCTTTCAAACAAATAGAACGTGTACAGAATATCTTGCAACAGCGTTGTAAAAATTGCTAAGGCATGTAGAACAGTTGAGCTTGAACACGTTTAACGTATGTCAGACGACCCATAAGCAAAAAGGACTACAAACTGATATGAAAAACAGTTCAGAGCCCACGGCTAACCAAAAATGATGGAGAGTAAATATGATACATTTAGATAAAAATATTGTACCGGGAAGCCTGGGAAGGATGTTCTTATAATTATAGAATCATATTCATTTAGTTGTAGATGAATTATTAAAGATAATTTTAATATCTTTATTAATCATGTTCATAATTATTTTTGCAAAAACGTTTTGTGGGTAATATATACCTATTGACTTTACGCACTACAATTTTCTTTACTTATGATTCATTGTAAAAATGATGTACCTATTTTAGAGTTAAATTTGCTATTTTTTCATGAGGCCATATCAAAAATGGCCGTTTCGAAAGTAGCACGTAATAAAAAGGTGTGGACTATGTGTAACCCAATCTCTCGTTGCTGGAAAAAAAAGAATCATTTTCGAAGCGAAACAATGCCTCGACCGATACAAAATGAATTTTCCAACAAGAAACACTCTTAACTACGTTGGAATACATTTGCTTTTCAAATAAAACACCTAATACTTTTTCAAATTCGATGCTAGTTATCTAGAAAGTAAATATTGCGTATATAGCCTTACAAAAGAAAATCCAAATATTACATTTAAAATTTCACTTAAAATAGCCTAAAACTGCAAAATTATAATATTTATATGGCTTTGATTTTAAGTCCTAATTCCTCAGATTGACGACTTAGAACAAAAAATGACATTCCTCACTATGCCATTACCAATATTTCAACAAAAAAAACAATTAAAATTGGCGTAAAGTGGTAGGTAGCTATGCTACTGCGTTTCGTCCGGTAAGTCAAAGTTCCGGAGGCCCAATCCCCCTCCCCCCAAAACTTGATGGTTGTGCAGAATATGGTTAAATTACCCCAGGAGGGTACCATCAGCGACAGCGGAGGAGAATCCCTCTCTGGGCATCCATGCTCAGGACATACACCACCTGAGCAGGGATGCCCAGGCTGCCCTCCGAATTCTGAGGGGGGCAATTTTGCGCTCGCCACTGTTTGGGGCAAGCGGAGCATGCAATAGCATAAGGCGACCCCTACCACCCTCGCTGTGGACTTATGCAACATAATGGGACTCAACTTCAACCTCAACGCCGTTTACTACCATCTGGAAACGGTGAAGCCGGCCTTGCTCTTTCTAACCGAGACCCAGATATCTTCTCCTGCCGATACGACTTTTCTTTCGTACCCCGGGTACAAATTGGAACATTCCTTTGTACCACGAGCTGGGGTATGCGTTTACGTCAGAGATGATATCTGTTCTCGACGCCTCGGCAGCCTTGAAGGGCAGGACCTTCGATTATCTGGCTGCGTGTCGACTGCGATGAATCTATGCGTGCCTCTATGGGTCCCATAGCGGTAATGCCAAAACCGACCGACTGGTTGAGCACGTCCAGATGGCTACAGATTCCGTGCTGCAGCAGATTCCATCCACAGCGATCATTATTCTGGGCGACTTTAATGCCCACCACGCTGAATGGCTCGGCTCACGCATCACCGATCATGTGGGTAGATCTGTTCTGGACTTCGCTCTAGCATAATATGATCTGACACAACTGGTCAACTCGCCAACGCGAATACCGGATGTGGAGGATCATACACCTTCCCTGTTGGACCTTCTGCTGACTTCGCATCCGGATGGTTATCAGGTTATCGTCGACCCCCCTCTGGGCTCCTCGGACCACTGTCTCGTCCAGAATACAGTGCCGGTTGTGCAGTACTCACGGCCTCGCTTTGTTGGGTGCCGCCGAGTATGGCACTACAAGTCAGCAGATAGGGATAGGATGCGGTTTTTTTTTGCGTCTTACCCATGGGGGCAGATTTGATGAACGCTGCTGCTGACTCTGTTGCCGATGTGGTGCTTCAGGGTATGGAACTATTTGTTCCTTACTCTGCAGCACACATCGGTGGCAAGTCCCAGTCTTGGTTTGGTCGCTTCTGCAAAATGGCATTACGCCGAAAGGGGGAACGGTATCAAAACTGGGCTAATGTATCTGCGTCTCGTGATGTAAATACCAGCGCATTCAAAAAGGAATATAACTCTGCATTTACTACATAGTCTCCACCAACAATTCCGCGGTGTGATACTACGATGGCGGAGGTTAAATTAAGGCAAAGTGCAGTTTGCAAAGCACTTCTTTCCTTGGATATTTATGACTCGAGTGGACCCGATGGCATCCCTCCAATCGTGCTAAGGACATGTGCTCCCGAGTTGGCACCGGTCTTAACGTGTCTTTTCCGGCAATCCTACACATTTGGCGTCGTCCTGAACTCCTGGAAGACAGCTTTGGTGCACCCGATCCCTAAAAAAGGCCACCGCTCAGATCCATCCAATTACAGGCCTATAGCCATCTCCTCCTTGCTCTCCAAGGTAATGGAGTCCTTTATTAACTGCCAGCTCCTGCGCTATTTAGAGGAAAAGCAGTTGAAAGCAAGGGAGAGCAGCTTGGACATAGCGAAGGCCTTCGATCGCGTATGGCACAAAGCGCTTCTTTCGAAGCTTCCTTCCTATGGGATTCCCGGGAAATTATACAATTGGATTACCAGCTTTTTAGCATATCGGAGCATCAAGGTCGTTATCGACAGTGCATGCTCTGACTTAAAATTCGTCAATGCTGGTGTTCCACAAGGCTGCGTTCTATCACCCACTCTGTTTCTTCTACATATCAATGATTTGTTGCAAATCGGCAACATTCATTGCTTTGCAGACGACAGTATCGTTGACACCTTATACACCGGCCGTGCTAATATTTCTCGGGAAAACGTCGAAGAGAACCGGAACAAACTTGTGTCTGAAATCAAGTCTTCGTTAAACGAAGTCTCGAATTGGGGCCGGCTTTGGGCGGGTGCTCCCCAGTACAAGCTCCTTCCATTTGACCGTATACAACGTAGAGCGGCTCGAGTTATCGACGATCAAGCCCTTTCCGATCTACTTGATCCTTTGGCTTTGCCTAGAGATGTTGGATCACTCTGCATCTTCTACCGAATTTTTCACGGGGAATGTTCCGAGGAATTGTTCGGATTAATCCCGGCTGCTGAATTTCACCTTCGGATATCTCGTCAAAATTCGAAGTTTCACCCGCACCACCTTGATGTCGGTTTTCCCGAGCCGATATGACATGGAGACCTTCAAGAAAAGAGCGTATTCCTTTCTTAAAGGCCGACAATGCACCTGCAAGCCCCCTAGTGTTGCAGATGTCCATGGGCGGTGGTAGTCACATTCCATCAGGTGAGCCTCTTGCTTGTTTGCCACCTATGTCATAAAAAACAAATCTAATTTGTAATATGTTTTATTTACACTCAATATTATCTTTTTCCTCATAACAGAACACAAAAATAGAATTTTGTTAATATTTTTTTAATGAGTCTTTAATTATGTATAAATACATCAAAATCAAAACACATTTTATTTACTTAGGCCTTTACATGGAATTTTGAGTCGTCATTTTACAAAACTACAGTAAGTGAAGCTGCCATCGGTTTGGAATATGGATTCTACCAAGTGGAACCGAAGAGAAACACAGTCTTTTCCAACACTTAATTAATACAATTATATACGTACTGGTATATATCTGTTGAATAACACGTTTTTTTATTAATGTTTTTCTTTCAAATTATTTATATTTAAGAATCATCAAAGTTAAAAATATCTGCGGTATTTTATTAAATAAATAAAAATTATAAAAAAGTTAATGTAAAAAATAACCGCATGGAATGGTCGCTGAAAGGCGCTGAAAGGGCAATTTAAATATCCAGTCGGTGTTTATATTTTATCGTTTTGCTATATAAATGTTTTGCCCAAATCTCTCAGTTCTTGTCTGAAGTTTAATAAGTTTAAGTTATAATATCTAGATATCAATTCTTCGCTATCGATTCACACTATCCCATTGTCTAATTTGGCTTAATTTACCTTGAGGCTCTTTAGATTTGAGACGTAAGTAAAAACTTTTTTGACAGAAACTTTATTATATTTTAGAAACGTTTAAAAAAAATAAAGTTGAGTTATTAATTTCAGGTATTTCAATAATAAAAAAAAATCAATGCCTAATTACCTTTTTATGATATATTAGAATGTTATTGTTTTAGTATTTTTGTGCTCGCAACTATGAGTCTAGAATATTTTCTTCATTATATCATCATTAATAAAATTATTAGGCTGATCCTCTTTTCATACAGAATTTAAGGTTTTTAAGCTTAACTAGCTTTGGCCTTCAATTTTGACCGTGTCTGAGGGTATGTCAAGTTTTAGATATTAAAGCCTATTCTCATTTATTGGGTTCAAATTTGCTTCATAGCAAATTTCATAAAATTAGATTATTATGTTCGCGTATTTAGGTTTAGCCGTGAAAGCGTAACAAACAAAAATACTCATTTATTTTCGCATTTATAATATTGGAATAGATATGTATCAAATTTATTTAATTATTAACGTGTAAATTTGACCAAAAATTTTAGTATCGTCTTAATATTCCTAAATGTCGAAAATACCTTAACATTCGTCCCACGCCACTTCCTGCTAAAACCAATTATCCGAAAGTTTTGAGACATTATCAAATCCCTAGACATACGAGTAATTTTATCGCCTGTTAGATTATATTATTAACATTCTTCGTGTAAACAATACTCACTTCCGGCTGGATGTGCCAAAATGGCTAAATTAAAACAGTTTTGAGCCGTCGAATTAGTTGCACATATAAAAAGCCACAACGTGTCGGTTCCCTGGCGCCCCTCCAGACTGGCAGCCAGTCAACACTCATATCCATTTGATTTCTATTAAGATAAATTGTTTTTTACTGTGTCAATTATCATGCATATATCCCCGAATGCATGCTATGTAACAAAGTTTTAATATAACAACATTATTGTGCTAATTAATATTGTTAACTATTTTTAGGTAAAATATTTTTAAATTAAATTAATATTAAAGAATAACACTTGTTTGTCAATAAAATCTACCAATACTTGAAGAAATTAAGCGGGATATGATACTCACATCATAAGTTTTCTTATGTATTTAAATTAGAAATTTATTTTTACAATAATAATAATAGTTACAAAAGTCTTATGCTTTACACATAAATAATTATTATATAGACTGATAATATATAGTAGTAGTATAAGTAGATACGAAAAATATAGTAAGTAGTGACTGAACATTTATATTTAAAATTTCCATAAATTTTCAAACAAACTTCATTTATATCATGCACAATGCTCTTTCTATTAATATTAAATTACGCGACTCGGATAATTCACGGTTTTTAATGAACATTTAATTTAAAAATTAAAAAAAAAAAAAAAAACAAAACGAGGAAAACGTTATGAAAGCAAATCACAAAAAGGAAAACTGAATGCGGAACGGCTAGCTTGGGCTTGAACTATAAAATATTTGCATCCAAACGAGAACGAAGCAACAATAAGATAGAAATGGTGAATTCTGCCGCGAATAATACGCACCGTCCGCTTTCGTTAATAGCATATTTTACTAAAACTGAAGTTTCATATTAGCTATGTGCAGGTTTCATAACATTTATGTGCTTATGAAATATTTTGTGCTCGCGGCCGTACTCAACCTAGTTATTTACCTGTTGACGATGAATTCTCTAATTTTATTTAGATTTTTTAATAGCTATATTATTTTCTTGAAATTAAAATCTTTTTGGTTTTGGTTTGTCCACATTCAAATGTATATTTAAAAATCTGTTGTAACATTAATATGTTAATGAGTTTACCAGTGGTAAAAGAAAATTAATTGGCTTTAACGTCCCACTGTTGGGCAAAGGATTTTGAGGAAAATATTTTGAGCTCTATCACGCTACTCCAACGAGATTAGATGGATTATTATTATGGTGGATGGAACGTATAATTTTCTTTCGTTTGCTTTTTTTTTCGCCACGAAGAAGGTTTAATAATTATACCTTAAGCCTCGATGGAGATATTAACGCAATCTTATTCCGTGTGCAATATACAAACGCAGCAGGTTCTTCCTCCATTGTTCCAAGCTACGTAAGTAGAAATTAATTTTAACGAATGAAAACGTAAATGCAAGGTTAAAGTTTTCTGACAGTAGTTTCATAATGTTAAGCGTTCAATTAAATCCTGCAGTGTTAAGATTTAAAAGTGCTTACAGGTATAATAAAAGTAATAAAATTTAATTAAATATTATTTACGAAAATGAAACTGTAGTATGTTTATAGTCATGTTTAAACATTATTCGTGTATTACACAAATTGCAAATAAAATATTTGAAGAAGATTTATCAAGATTTAAATGCATTATACAATCCATTTAAAGCTCATAGTCATGTCACATAATCGAATGCAAAGTTTGTTATGATTTTTTTCTTATTATTGGAGACGTATATTTGAAACAAATTTATTTGAATAATATGAGTTTGATAATTTTACTAAGATAAAAACTAACTAAGATCAATATTGCGTGGAGCAATATCCGTTCCAATTAAATTAAATATCAAAATTGCAATGCAGTGAAGCTGGCTCTGCTCTCTGATTCAACGCCCAAGGTGTTCTAAATTCAATTACAAACTATGCTCCCTATTAACGTAAAATATATTTAAATTATGGATACGATAAATTTATAAGTCTAAAATGAACGTATTTTTATTTTCAAGTAATAATTGACACGGATAATGATGGCTAATAATATAAATTCGAAAATTCGTCTTAAATTTTTTTAAGCGTTTGAATACTAAAGAAGACACGAGCTACTTTAATAAGCACTTATGAGGATGAAAATGACCACGTCAGTTAGTAAACCTTACTTTTTTTAACAATGAGAAGTTTAAAATCAATACCCTACATATATTAGTATTATAGGTTATATCGATTATTAAGAAATATTTACTGTTCGAATTAATAAATAACCGCTTTAATGGTCTTTTATGATATGAACCTACTTAAAGCAAGTGTGCCGAATTTACTTGGTAAGAAGTCACTAACACTTATAAACATTGTTTAACCATTCATTCATTACCAATGCGCCACCAACTTTGGGAACTACGATGATAAATCCTTTATCCCTATACTGGCTCATTCAACCTTCGAATCTTAACACAACAATACACATACATATATGAGTAAAATCCTAACATTGCAACGTTTACTTGCTCGTGAAGAACGCGCTTCTTTTTATTTATAAACTGTCAAAATAATTTCCAGCTCTAATGTGTGTATTGTATTGAATGAGATAGACGAAATGAAAACGAGAAAAACATTATGAAAGCAAATTACAGAGAAGGGGGATCTAAATGCGGGACGGGTCGCTTGCGCTTGAACTATAAAATATTTGCATCCAAACGAGGACGGAGCAACAATAAGATGGAAATGGAGATCCTTTCACGAGTAATGGTTTCAGTCTGCTCCTGTTAATAATCAACGAGCGACTAACTCAAGTGAATTCGCACATGAGTTGTTGAGAACGCGTCGTAAGATCCATTTTCATTGCAAACATTTTCTGGTCTTCAAAGACTATTGGATATTTCATTGATGACTATAGTTGACAGCATTTTGGTCCTTGTGATTGTTGAATTAATAGTTGATTCGATCCTATGACACCAGCACACAATATGTATGTGATTCTGTTCACTCTCACCAATTATTTAAAAACGTTAAGTGCGATAAATTTATTATCTTCTTTCATATATTAAATTATTTACTATATCTCATATTAAATTATACACTATGTTATTCCAATATCTTATTAGGCTTTCAGTAATAAACAGTAATAATAAAAAAATTGTTGACTTTTAACAATTTATTATTTCAATATTAAATTTCTTTTTGTCATGTACGATTAGGCATTAAAACTTTTTATCGCATTTCTAAATCCTTTTAAATTTGGAACTAGCGAAATGTTTTTTCGCGGTAAAACAAAACTGGTTCAGCCAAAAGAGCAGAAATTAAAGAATCGCATTTTAATAAAATTATAAAACCCATAGAGCCGTTTTATCTGAAATTTTAACATAAAACGGTTACATTTTAAAGAAGATGCTTGGCGAAATCATTGTTCGTGTCCGTGCATGCGATCACAGAATTCTAATTTAATTTTTATATCAAGCTCAATTTCCTACTCTCCCGCTGGGGTCTTAAAATTTGAACGGTGCAAAGAAAATATAGCCAAATTTAATACTTACAAAGCCTCAAGGAGTTTTTTCGTGACCCTCTCATGATACGGACGACTATCCAGATTTTTTTCCAAGCAATCTACATAAAAATAAAGCGGGTTGGAGACCCGCCGTAAAATTTCTTTCGCACCAAATTATATTACACAAGACAATAAATATAATAATCTATAATGAATCTGTAAGACTTCATGTGAAGTTACTTAAATAATTAAAATTATGTCAATAAATTACTATTATTATTATAATGTTATGTCTATAATTATATATAATATATGTTTATCTTTTACGTAAAGATATATGAAATACGATTTAAATGTAATTCAACAGTGATGATCCACGCAAGTACCAAAAGCAATACAAAATTATAGTAACGTGTATCGGATGAATTATACAAACGTGAACGCATAGAATACAAATGAAACTAATCATTCATTTCTACACATAAATCCTTAAATACTCTTTGGAATATATTAAAATTAAATTTAGAATTATAAGCTTTAATTAAAAAATAATTTAATTTAATTATTATATCAACTGATACATAGACAACGATTATGATTTTATGATATTCCCTTACCATTTTGGTCATGCCAAGTATTCGCAAGTAACTGCAGGGAACATATTATTATAGAGAAAAAATGTGGGCAAATATTCTATTTTTAAATCTGACGCGACCGTAAAAATTTCGAGTGCAGATACACTGCGAGTTTTGAAATTTCTTAAAAATTTTAAAATTTTTTTCACAGAAAAACGTTGACAATTTTTGTCTGCAAAACCTGGGGTCTGAAACAAAATCCTTGAGATCTGCAACACTAACTAGATCAAAAAGGCAGTCATTTATGCATACTTACTAATAAAGGTCTATCTAAAGTCGATTTAAAGCAGTTATCTAACAGGGGAATCGTTTCAGCCATACTGTTGATTGGTATGAGAATGAAAAGATCGGTTTCCGAATCGAATTAAATAATTGTTGAATAACATTTGAAGCTAACCATTGTCATTATTCAGATATATTAGAAATTCAAAAATTAGTGCTGTCTGAAAATATAAAATTAGTAATTTGAATATAAATAATTATAATACAATGAATCGCGTCCTTGCCACTCCAGGGCAAGCTTTAATAGAGGCAAATATTTATTGTAATAATATATTTTGTTTAATAATTGGTTAGTTTTTGATCTTGTTTAATGTAATGGGAAAGAATAATCCCGAGCATTCAATTCAAGGTCAATGTTTTGATATGAAACATTCTTCCTATTTACAATAAATTTATAATATATACATATTTTATCACAACAGCAACTACTAAGTTAGTAGCGATGGTTATCGAAATTTTTCATTTCGAACCGATGATAAGTTTTCGTTTATAGTTAAACGAAAAGTTATTTTTTAAAATGAAGATTCGAAAACGACTGTAATTGAAAAAAAGTGTGTTTGGAATTTTTCATTTCAAGATAATTTGAAAGAACTTGTTTTATCTGTGGTCATTAGACTAAATAAGTAATATTGACTTTTATTAGATATAAGAATATTTAATTTACAGCAATCGGCATCTGACACAATTTTTCATGTTGTTGGAGTCTTCTACTGATGATGATTCACTTTAACGTTTTCTTAGGAAAGAGATCACTGTTCTTTTTGGCGGAGACTATCTGCTGTCAAAGACAAGCCTAATATACGAATGAAAAAACCAGATTAGAACGACGTGCATTCTGATCTGGTTTTGTGGTTTTCATTGCGACATGGAGTGAGCCATATAATATTGTTATAAGCCAACGCTTTCTATAGTAACGTTATCTGTTAGACTCAACCCATCAACTACATCCGTACCAGCTTTGATTGTGTTGTCAAAGGTGACTATCTCGGGTTTTTGTTTTTGATCATTATTATCATCAATTGGATTGTGATCATACAGTATTTACTGAGCAACACCATTTGTATCTTTTTTTGGGAAATGTGATCCAATGAAGTATTCTTTTGGATCCAAATGGGGAACTGCTGACTTGCCCGAATTTAGAAGACTTCAGGTACTTGTAGTTTTGCAAACTTTCCAACAGAGGTCATTTTTATTTATCTGTTTAAATACTTCATAAGATAACCAAAATATCTGTTAAAAAATGTAATGTTTCGATCATTTTTTGACATGGGTTGCATTTAACAGACATCAAAAGCTTTTTTATTGAGTAGGAATGGTTGATTGGATTGTTTTCCGGCAAATCTTTCAATTTCAGGCCTTAGAATGTTTTTGTATCAACAATAGCGTATATCTTATTTCCATACTTTGCAGACTTTTTTGGAATATGTATATACAAAAAGGTCGAAACAATATATGCATTTCATCAATCGTTAAATATTCCGACGATACATAATGTTTCAGGTAATTATAACATAAGGCAACAAAATTATCAATCATTTCCTTTATTGGAGCTGCGTTATATTTTTTTTTTGTTTGGCTATTTGAATCACTTGATAATTCTTACAAATTATTATCGAAGTCAAGTCCTCTATGATTTTCCTCGTAAGACATTTTAAAGTCTACGCACCAATAAAGAAATCATTTATATTATTAAAATTGATTATAGGCATAAAATTAAAACATAACATAACGTAAACTAAAATATTTACATCGACTACGAGGTCGGGTACAATGTACCCGTTTTATGTTTACGCACGTGTAGTTCAATCCGCCGCTGGCGCAACACTGCTACTATCACTTAAAATCATTATTCGCGCCACCCCTTCCAGTTACCAAGCCGGCTAATTTCCTGGAATCGCAAAGCTGCGAAAAAAATATGTCATACAAATCGACAGATAATGAGATACCTGATTATACTTTAAATTTAGCAATTCATAAAATTTCATACGATAGCGATATCTAAATATTTGTCAAAAATATACTTTTTTTTTCTTGACAATTTATGTTCTAAAAAATTCCACGAATGAAGAATTAAAAGCGAACGTGTCTCCGAGCAATGATTTATGTATAAGGCTATGTCATGTGAAATAAGCTAGGTAGCTCCATCAAATCAAAATATGTTGATAGTTCATCATTATCGCAATATTTGTGAGCTATTTTCTTAAAACGAGACCAATCACGATCTTCTGTTGATTAAGACATGACAGCTACAACTGTTAAGTCAGTTAAAGAGTTACGAATTAGTGCCATCGCTGCGAAAACTTCACAAAGTCAATTTGCATAAAAAATGAGACGACAACCCTGAAGCCGTCATCCGTTTTTGAGTGGTTAATCCGCTTTACATGAGAAATGTCGGAAAATAGCTGTTAGAATTTCAACAGGAGCACGTACTTACAGACGTTGTAGTATAAGTACTGTTATTGTCTTAGACACGTAAACAATAATTCCTCAGGTATTTATAATTTAATTAGTAATAAATGAATATTCAAATAATTTTAAGTAAGATAAATAATACAGAGATAATTAAGTGAAAATCTCAAAATAATAAAGCTTGAAAGGCATGCATGGTTCTTGAAGTAATTTTTAACAGGAAAACCGATGAAATTAAACGAAACAAATATTTTTGTTTAATTACATAATACACTAAAAAAATCAGATGTAGTTTGGCTGTAGGTTGCTATAATACGGTTAAATAAACATATTTTATGTAGCATACATTATATACATATATTTTTAAATGTATTTTGTTTTTTCACCGACACATATGCATCTTACTAATGTTGAAAAATCTATGTTGTATATATATTCCTATTTTATGATTTCGTTGCATTGTTCGTATTCATTACATATAATATTTATTTAATTCCATTTAATTGTGATAAAGTATGAAACATTAAGAATCAAAGGTAATGTAAGTAAGATCGTGCCTTAGTTACGAAAGCGGCATATCTATCATAAGCTAAGTTCTATTTTATAGCTGTCTCTTGTCGCAACTTCATAAACTGAACTTGGAGCCAATCCCGGCGAGATCCTCTCGTGACCTCCAGCCATGACATTTAACTAGTTGAGACAAGCTAATACCGAAATTTATAAAAGTCTGTATATTTGTGTCGTATTGCGGTAAATACGATTTTATCCTTATTCAGAAGCTCGGTGCATAAAACTAAAATTGTGTTTTGATAAATGAGACACACTTTACAAAAGAAATAAAGTTATAATAAGATCATTTCTTGCAATAGAAGTGGCTTTTCAGCATAAAATTTTGTGAAAATATTTCTATATTTTTGTATTTTAACTCTGTATTTTAATTTGTTTTATTTAAATTCAAATAAATATTTCATTATGAACATACAGTAGTAAGAAATGACTTGTGTAAGGGTTGATTGTTCAAAAATTAAATAACTAAACGAATAACTAATTAGTGAATTATAATTGTGAAGGGCAAAAGAAAATTGTCGCATTTATAATTGTTAGGTAACAAGTTAAGCTCAACGACCTCCGTTGTCCTGAGTTCGATTTCCAGCTGAGTCGATGTAGATTATCATTATTTTTCTTAGTTGTCTTGGGTCTGGGTGTTTGTGGTACCGTCGTAACTTCTGATGGTCCATAACACAAGTGCTTTAGCTACTTAGATTGGGATCAGAGTAATGTATGTGATGTTGTCTCATATATATTTATTTATTTAATAGCTATACATGTGAATTAAAAAATCAGCCTTAAGACAAGCACAACTATTGTCTATTTTTAATTGTGTTAGCTAACCTATTCGGTTTAATTCCCTTTAGTAATAAGTTATTTAGTCTTTTGGTTAAATATATGGAATATTGTCCGTCTTCATTACTTCGTCGTAGTAATTGCCCGTATTCCGTTTTTTTTATTCTGTACGAGACAAAGATTAATTAGGTAAACAATTGGACCGCACTATCGATAACAATGTATTGTCAATTCGTAAAAGCCATTTGGGTATATATTAAAGCCAATAATAAATAAAAATACGTGTTGAAAAAGTTGAAAACCAGTGGCGTAGCTATCGTAGGGCCAGGAGGTGCAGTGCACCAGGGCCCCGGAGTTCAGGGGGCCCTCTAAACTAAACCTTAAGCTTCTGAAGCTAGGAAATCACGACACAAGACTTCTTATTTGGTATCTATAACTTTAAAGGGTAATTATTAGTTAAAGAGGGATGAGAAAGTGGGGGAGAGGGCCCGATTAATTGTATATGCCCCGGGGCCCTCCTCACCTAGCTACGTCACTGTTGAAAACTATAATGTAAAAGAAAATAATAGTTTTTTGGATTAGCATTGTATAATAAAGCTTGACGATATTGTTCATGTAATTCTTCTGGACTAGTGGCTGTTTATATGAATCCCATAGAACCTGATCTGAATAGTACCCAGTATATTTCTGAAGATTTTCTCTGTTTGAAAAAAAAAGTGGTTAGTTATATAACTGCTAATCCTGAAACCTACCTAAATGGGGCTGATAAAATGTTATTGAATTTTTGTATCGAAAATTTCTCTATAATAGCACAAAGACTGTAATTTGGAAGTGTGTTCAACACTGTGCTTCAGAACGCACGAAAAACCATTTGTCTTGCGTCTGAGCTCTTTCCAGTCGTACTGGATGAGTCGACCCATCGAATTATGAGAGAATGGGAATAAAGATTACACCTGCGTTTGCACAAACGGTAAAATATGTCCTGCGTAGTTTATATTTTTATGAAAATGACTGCCGTGACCGAAATTGGTCACACCTGAATTAAAATTGACAAAAGAGAATATCAGCTGACTTTCTTACCGATTCTTCAAAAAAAAAAGAAAGAAAAGATTCATTAAGGTGTAAATTTAAAGAAATGAAAATAATGACTGTCGCTTCTCAATTTGTTTTTGATAATGTTATGTATGTACGCAACAAGAGAAATGGTTTTTCCAAAAATTTTGACGTAAATTCCATTAATACTAGGAACAAGAATAAACTTGTTACGCCTTGTACCCGATTACACAGGGTTAATAACTCTTTTTTGGGGCTATGTATACGTTTTTACAACAGGATCCCAGAAAACGTTCAACAATATTCAATTATAAAATTCAACATAATCATTATTAGAGAGCGTTTGTGTGCTAAAAGATATTACAGCACTTATGATTTTCTTGCACTTTTTCTTCTCTCAGTCCTTGGGAATGAGATGATCACCTCCAGGCTGTTTCAAATAACAAAAATATGTTTATTATTGTATATTGTAAATTGATGTTATAAAAAAAAAAAGATCCCGCTGAGTTTCTTTCACCGGTTCTTCTAAGGTCTAAGGTATTATATTCCGAACCGGTGGTAGATTTTCGACTATCAATAAGAAAATGTAGGACTTTGACTTTGACTTCTTAGAAGAATTAACATAATAAGAACGATAAAGATAACGTAAGAAGAATATACATTACGAATATTTGCTTTTGAGACCACTCTCGAATACAGTATACTTTTTTTTGATATATCTCACTAGTTACCATTTTGGACGTGAAATTAGGTAAAAAATTAAAAGGAAAATTATCCCATCATTGGACATCTATTGTTTATTGATAAATTAGAAGGTTTTCGTTACTTTTGAATTATAACAGTAAATTTTGATTATTTGTTGGACTATGGGCAACGCAAAGCTGGAAGCTTGGGCGAGTCAGCACTGTGTTAATATATCGTAACAAAATACGTGTCATCCAGAAACTGTCAAACATGAAGTGGAAGCGCCGACTGTGTACGCTGGCACTGTTCATCGGACGAACTCGCTTCGTTACCAATTGAATCGTGCTCCATCTCGTTAATCTTGTAATATTTTAAAGTTATTGTGATTTAATATTGAAAATATATTACTAATGTAAATGGGTATACTTTTATTTCGAAGGTCATTGTGCCGGATACCGCGTTGATGCCTTAGACCTCGTTATACATTATTGAGCCGTAGTGAATGCAGAATACACGGAACGACGTAAATATTATAGCATTGGCTGCATATTTCAGCCTTTTGTAGTGTAAATCCTTGTACTGTGAAATCTATATATCTGGTGTTTACGTTAGGTTGCCTCAAACCAATTACCAAGTCAATACCTAAGAAAATGTAGACTCTTTGGAGCTTCGCCATGAAAAGTACATAAGGCATATGGGGAGTATTTGCCAAAATAACAGTGATCACTTCATGCTTAATATAATAAACCAAGTAATAATTTCACGATTAAGAGATCAATATCTGTATATTTTTAACTTAAATCATTAACCTTTTAAACCTTTTTTATTAATATTGTTTATGATACATATGATATATGATAATAAATTAATTAAATTATTAGCAATTAATCTGAATGTTATTCATATTATTATTACGTGCTTTATTTTATAGATAATTATAATATTATAGCATGGTTTTCTGTATTTATTAATTAACTATACTTCCGGTTCCGTCCGCGTAGGCGTTTACGATTTTGAGTTGATCGATCCATCGATACTCAAGTAATTAAAATGTTAACATAACAATCAATCAAGCAATTTCAAATTGATACTTTTAGTTAATTTAGAGAACATCGACTAATTAAGAAAAAATATGTTTCTATCAAAAAAAAAATGTGATTATAAAATATTTTGTCTATTAAATAAATTTAAAAACGCAAAAAGAACACATTCTTATTCTTTCATATATATGTATGTATATGATACAAGAAACTATTTATATTTGATCTATTTTAGCTTTTGATTATAAACTTGAACACAATAATTTAACAGATACATTTTAATTACCCTTCAGAATATAATTACCCTGTATCATATCAATATAACTTAGTAGAATAAGCACATTATAATTAAACTTCTGTATATTAAATTTTAACCGTTGAATTAATTGGAAAATGGTAATTGCCGTATTTTAATAATGTCAAGTAACAAATAGCCAAATTAATTTTACTATTATAAATAAAGAATTGCATTGATTTCATTCTAATTAGTCGTAAGGTTCCAAGACAGAAGTGCCTAATGCCTAATTTTTGAGTTATATCCTGATAAAATATTAAAATTGTCAAAAATGGTTAAATATACACCAAATATTGAAAGAAATATTTAGAATTAGAAGTGTTTCTATGTTTGATGTTAAATAATACCAAGTTAAGGCGTAACGAAATCATAATATGATGCGTTATGTTTAATACAATTATATTATTCGTCTTGGGGAAACGTTCTTTGATTGAAATTTGTATTGCTCATAATTTACTTCTGTGGGTTTGAAAAGATTTATTTGATTCATATTTATATGAATCGTTTATTCTTTATTATAATTAAATAAAGAACAAGAGCGTTTTTCGTATGTTTATTTATGATTTCTTTACTCAATTTTATTTCAGAGGACTTTAATAAAAAAAATAAAAATAAAAAAAATAGCTGTTGGAGTGTATTTTATTTATAATATTAAGTGTGCACTGTAAAAAAACGCTTGCATTGATGGTCAATATAATTTTATAAGTGGAGAATGATTAACTAATGTAATTCACGCTTATTATACTAATTTTAACGTGAATACATGCAGCATTACGATTGATTTAGACCACAATTTAGATTTATTAGCTGCAATTTAATCGATTTAATTGACATTAAACAAATTGCTGGTCAGTAATCAAATTATTATATGAATGAGACATTGTTGAATAATATTCAACAATGCATTATATTACAATTCGCGGATTATTATAGTGTGCACATATAAGTGCATGCTCTGTTCTCATTTTCATAATCTTGGACGCATTGAACTAAGGAATTATATCAATGGAGTTCCGTTCTGAGTATAAGTAATTTTAACAATAAATAAAAGGATAATTCCAAAAAAATATTTTATTGACAGTCCCCGAGGTTGGATCTCAGAACATATAATATGTAGCTACATAAGCTAGCTATGAAACCTTTTAAATAACATATTAATGTACAACAACAACAGCCTGTAATTTTTTCACTGCTGGGCTAAGATCTCCTCTCCTCGGGCAGGTTTCCTCACGATATTTTCCTCAACCGCACGAGATGAATTATAAACAAAAATTAAGCACATATAATTAATCTAATAAATTATTTTTACAATATATTTTATTTAAATTATTAATGTATGAAAATGTAAAAAATTGGCCGTAGCGTTAAAAAAGCATGTGGATATTTATGAAACAAATTATATTTACAATTTTATCGGTCCAATACCAAATCGGAGATCATTAATATTTGATTTTCAATTGCAGCTCTGTTTGGTTTATTTGTAACTGTCAATATTGTAAATTGCGGTTTCATCCAACATGCAAGCATATGACCGAAATGTGTTGGTCAAACGTTTGAACTAGTTAATTATGATACATTTAAAATACTATCTGTCCAGTCCAAATATTTAAGTGAAAGATTTCTATTTATTGTCGTGTAATCTAGTATACAATTTCCATAATGTACAAATTGTTTTGTTATTTATGTGATACTAGTTTTCTTCTTTTAAGTTAATCAGGTATTAATCGTACAATACCTTTATAAATTATAGCCCATATGCTATTCGGATGTATAGTCTATATTATTGTAAAATTTTATCAAAATCCATTTTGTAGTCTTTTCGTGAAGGATCGAAAAACGTCCTATAAACATAAATAATCATTTAAACTTTCGCCTTTATAACATTAGTAAGGATGTGTTTAGTAATTATAATGAGAAACGACTATCGACTTACCATTAGGCTAAGATCGACCGATGTTCACTTATACGGCTATTACCACACTCCGACTGCTCTCCAATCGGCGTAACACTTAGACTATTATATGAGATTAATTTTACTACGAAATGGAAATCAATATGAATGTTTTACGTCTACCAGGCGTCTCTTGATGATCAAATATGTTTTTATTTCATTAATAAGTCACAATTAACACATTCTTGATTTGACATTATGTACAGTCGGGGTAAGAAAAGGTTCGTCACCTTAAGATCTATTTTCGTGTGCTCATTATGAGCGATAATCTGCTTTACCGATCGAGAATGATATATTGCATCGCAATGATTTGATGTTTAGATTCATAAGGTACTAAGAGTTTAAGAATTGATAAAGGAATGAATTTGAAAAATTACGAAGGTTTTCAGGTTAATTCACTATGCGGTTTTAATGATATAATATGATATGTGTACATCAAAAACATATATATTGCACCATTAACAATCAATTTTATTTATTTACGATAAGGTATATATGATTCGGTCAATGAACTAAACGATATATCAAGTTAACAATCTATCATCGCCTTGTACTACGAGAAAGCTCATTTTCACTTTCTTTTCCGCCACAACAGAAGGTACGGCCTAATTTTCATTGTTTCCTATCACATTTGATGTTACTGTGAAACGTGCAGTATTCTCTCTCAGCAGAATATTTGTATCAACCAATTGTACAAGACAATATTGAAGAACATTTATACAAAGACACTAGTTTCTTTAAAAGCCGTTACATAGATTGGTATACCAATTAAATCGTATATTTATATTATACACACTATAAAAGGATAAAGAGTCTTATTTATAGAGTATTCAATAATCTAGTAATATACGTATAATAATGCTGTAGTTACTGTAGTACAGAACGTGAATACAATTAACATTAGATTACACGAATCCCATTGCTTAATCTACGATGTAACTTCGGATGTGCAAATGTTACAACTCATGTTTCGTACGTATAACTTTACTACATAACTATTATACTATTCCTACATACGTTCAATTAACTAGTTACACTTAAAATATACAACTAATAATAATTAAATTTATTATATGGATTATTTTTTGTACACTTTACAATCATATACATACACACAAATAATTTAATCTGACTTTAAGGTTATGTTACAATTTTTTTTATATAAAATATACTACCGGGCAGGGAGCCTGGCTTCGCACGTGTGTAATTTACAATACCCACCTAAAATGTACTGCTACAGATTTTTATCTTGTTTCCTTACTATTGTCCACGTATTATATACAATAACCTTCCTCCCGAATCTCATATATCTGTTAAAAAAACACGTTTCAAATCTGTTGCGTCATTTTAAAGACCTAAGCAAAAATAGGGACGGACAGGAGTAAGCGACTTTTTTTATATAGGTAATTAAATAAAATGATAATTAAATTATGATATGTTTTTTATACCGTATCTATAGCAAATAATTTTAAGAGAAAGAAATTCTGCCATTTCTCGTCAGGGCACAGGTCGCATATCACATCACACCATCACATCATCAGCCCGTTTTTGTCAACTGCTGGACATAGGCCTCTCCAAGTGCACGGCGCTGTGGTCTTTCTCCGCCTACTCGCATCAAATTGAGGGTTACGGTTTCTTCTCCCTCTCTACGGACTTCACATAGCCCTAATCTCATATATCATAAAATATTTAAATTAATTAAATTTTACATAAAATACCAAAAATAAACGTCAAAATTTAGTTCATAATACAATGTCGCTAACGTACGTAGTGCAACGAGTTCACAGCGTTATTCTAACTACATTCAAGTTGTAGAGCAAACATTGTTAAAATCACAAGAAAAACAAACTTATTCGACAATTTCCAGTGAACTGACGTGTAAATTCAAATTAGGAATTCAACCCTTGACTATATTATTATATTACTAGCTTTCCACCGGGCTTCACATGAGTACGATATGTGGATAAATAAAAAAAAAATATATTTAAGAATAAAGAAGAAAATTTTTTGAGCTCGGAACCTTGACAAATGTATGCAGATTAACTCAACAGTTTATTTCAACCAGGATCTAGGTCTCCAGGTCATCTATTAGACCAGGAATTCCATAAAAAAAGAAATTGTCTTTTAAAATATAATTTTCGTCAGAGTTATGAGTCGGTTCTGTAAATAATTAATTTCAAAATTAATCATTATCAGATAAAATTTCTTTTCAAACTGTAATATTTGAAATGTAATAATTGATTTATTAATTACTTCTATTATTATTTTATTACTTCTTTTATTATATTGGTTAGGTAATATTTAATGTAAAAATGATACACATATAATATAAGTGCAAAGTAAAACATTTTATATTCGGGTATTTATCGAACGACGAAAACATATATAAAAATAGAAACAGCAGTTTTTAAAATACGTGAACCTTAACCGAAGTTTGAAAATCTTGTACCTACATAAACTTCACACCGTAATCGGTAATGAAGGAAATCATCACATAAATTTTTTTTCGCTGGAAAAACGCATTACGCTTTTCCCCCACGTAATGGAAAGTGGAGGGGGGGGGTGTAGGACTCCCCAGTTCCCTGGACGCCAAGTACGCCCAAAATCACCGGGTTTGCTTATTAAAAATCCAGCGATACCCTCTCCGTCTTTCAGCGTTCGCCACGAGATCGCATACGCATGCTACCGTGTCGCCACAACGGTCGGCCAAACCAACCTGCATTGAGATATCACAGTAGTAAAAGCCCACGCAGTCTTTAAAATAGGAAGAAAAGAGAGTCTTTGGGCAGCAACTGGACATATACAGCTGCAGACAATACTTGGTGGTAGGGCTTTGCTTTAGTCCTTTAGGGTAGATATTATCCACTCATCGTATATTCTACCACCAAACAGTAGTACGCAGTATTGTTGTATTCCGGTTTGAAGCTAGAATGAGCCGTAACACGTTATTTTGCAATCACGCGGGTAAATTGTATATGTTAGGAATGGTTCGTATTTTTACAGCGCTATTGTTTACAGCTTACTATAAGGTGGTGGTGGTGGTGACAGCTTACTATAAGGTGGCCCATTTGCTTCTCGATCTACCTATCTCATAAAAAAGGCGATTACAATAATTCTTATTTAACCATTTACTAAAATAAAACATATAGTAGGTAACAATTATTCTACCACCAAATAACAGTACTCAGTATTGTTGTGTTCTTGTTTGAAGGGTGAGCGAGCCAGTGTAACTACAGGCAAACGGGACATGACATATTAGTTCCCAAGGTTGGTGGCACATTGACGATATAAGGAATAGTTAATATTTCTTACAGCGTCATTGCCTATGGATGATGATGACCACTTACCATCAGGTGTCCCATATGCTCGTCCGCCAACCTATAGCATAAAAAAAACAATAATTTATTACTTATTAATAATCACATTATGCTAACAAAACGTAACATAAAATAAAATATCTCCTCGAACTCTCTACGCAAGTAGTTATAGTCATAGTTCGAAGTATCCATAAATCAGTATTTCGTGGTCGAAAAAATATATATTCGGCGATAAAAAGACACCTGTGTACATTCTCGAACCGTATTGGCGTTTTGAGGAAATTGATATCACACTGCTGTACCCACAACCTTTCGTGGACTTTCAGTTGATATTTAAAAAAATAAATTATTTTTTGGCTTTGATATCTCTTCTACGCAGAAAAAAATTACAGGGTGTGAAAATTTTTATACGTGACGTGTAAAAGGAAAAAAATAGTAACCCAAATTTCCCACAGCTGGGCTAAGGTCTCCTCTCCTATTGAGGAGAGGGTTTTTGTAACATATTCCATCACGCTGTTCCAATGCGGGTTGGTGGAATGCACATGTAGCAGAATTTCGATGAAATTAGACACATTAAGGTTTCCTCACGATGTTTTCCTTCACCGCCGAGCACGCCGAGCCGAGATGAATTATAAACACAAATTAAGCACCTATATATAGTGGTGCTTGCCTTGCCTGGTTGAGTGCTGTGCGTGGTGGTTGAACCCGAAATCATCGGTTAAGTTACACGCGTTCTAGCCACTGGGTCATCTCAGCTCTTTCCGTGACGTGTAGTTAAAATTTTTATTTTAGAAAATGTAACTCAATGTTACATATTAGGTTAAAATGAAAAACGACCTTGAAAATTTTCTCCAGAGAAAATAAATTTAAATTTGAGAAGTACACTTTAAACAAATATGGCATCTGTCAAACTCACAATATAACAAGAAAAACTATTTCATATTGTTTAATCTAAAATACACTAGATTGACTTGATCTAATGTATAAATAAATTGAAATTGCCTAAATAGGTTGCAAACAAGGAGGGCTACTTAATTGATTGATAGATTGAAAGAAAGCGAGTTTGATTGTATTGGGCAGATAGCATCGACTCGTCAGTTACTTTACCGCTTATTCACTCCCGTTTGCTTCATGATTATCCCAATATATTAAAGATAGATAAAATATAAGTAATGTATAATTATAGTATATAGCTGAAGTGGCAGTGTGCTGGTCATATTTGTCGTAGAATCGACAACCGTTGGGGAAAAGGTGTTCTGGAGTGGAGACCGCGTCTCGGCAAACGTAGTGTAGGACGTCCTCAGGTACGGTGGAGTGACGATATACGTAAGGCGGCAGGCAGGAGCTGGGTGCGAGTAGCCGGAGAAAGACCACAGTGGTGTGCGCTTGGAGAGGCATATATCCAGCAGTGGACAAAAATGGGCTGATGATGTGATGATGTGATAATTATAGAAAATATATAAATGCAAAGTAATTAAATATTAAGTTAGTCAGTACTATAATATTAAGCAACGAGTGGCGTGCGTGGCGTACGTACTAGGCTTACGCGCCAACAACCACGCTGAAACAAAAGAGTGTTGTTGTGTTGTGCGGCAAAAGGCGTGACGTCATAAGAGCCGCATGCCGTCACGGTACACGGTTCGACCCTCCAGACACATCAATAGAACATTGTCATTGAAACAGATATAACGTGCTTTCTGCATGTTTTATTTTCCTATAAATGCTAAACAGGAACTTATGCCTTACGAGAAAATTATAATTTAGACGCTTTATTTACAAACGTGGCCTTGTTATAAGCTATAGGAAAATTCAATACAATGTGTATGGAGTTGTTTTCCAGTGGAAATAAATGTTACGATTATTGCAATTGGAATGGAATTGAACGCCTTCGTCACAACCTTTTCGTTTATAACCCTTTTTTTAATATCTTATTTTTTTAGACGTAACATAAAAGTTGTATTGAAATTAAATGCAAAAACGATTCTGAAATAAATTGTTTGAAAAAATATTAAGTTTTTTTAGTGTTATCAGAATATTTTCAATATCAAAATCAGAACAAAATATACTTTCTTAGTGTAGGCTCTTACGAGACAATCTCAGTAGTTGTTAAATAAAGAACAATACAAGACTTTCGATCGAGTTTTTAAAACTTCATCCATTTAGTTAATTTTACAAAAAAAAAACATCAAAGATACTCTTTCAAACGAAAAAAAATATTCATACAACAAAAAATACCTGAAAGATATATCACTCTCGCGAAGTTCTATCTTTCTTTAAACCTACAAACAATAACGTGCTCGTAGCTCTTTCCAGTCTATCACTTTTCGCATACTTAGAACTAAAGTTTCCACTTTGAAGGAACAAGTTAGCTCCAGCGCGGCATTTCCTTGCTAATTAACGAGCAACTAGCTGCGAGTCTGCATTGTTGGGCGCATCTCGGTTTGTCGTAGGGTTGTCACGTATCATCTCGGTTAATACGTTTAATTACATTTAACGCCTTGACATATTATGTATTGTTAATTAGTACAGAGTCGCATTAGGGAGTTTTCCAACTTTAAGCCATGGAAATGTATTTATATTTTTAATTTTTATATTCCAATGTTGCCATAGCTATAAATTCAGCCTTGCGCGAATATAAAAATTCATTTTAATTTATATTTAAGTTTATAATATTAATTTTAATTTCGTCATGTCAATAGAGCCCTGTGCATTAGATAGTATTATATAAGACAAGTGTATGTACAAACACAACCAACATACTTACTAGAGCACAGATTTATTACAGCGTCGGATTTTTATATTCATTGTGATGACAACTAAGAATTTATTGAAGGCAAAAAATAATACTTTTTTTGATTCAAATTTAAACTTTAACCAGGTTTTATACAGCCAATATACAAAATACTCTTATTCATTTGATATGAAATATAGAACAAGATATACATATTTTAGCAACCCTGTGAGGTTGTAAAATTAACTGGGAACTTACTTAAGCTTGGTCGGAGATCCTCATTGACGGAAAATGTGCAAAATTATTTTACCGGAATTATTGAATGTTCTAGCAGTGTTTTGGTACAATTATATTTATAATGACAGTAACGATGAAATTAATTATATATATTTCATTTACGTAATACTAGCTACCTATGCAAATACTACTAATTCAAATATGTTATCGTATTTAATATTCAAATTGAATGTTTAGGCCTTCCTAGTTCTAGCCTGTCTATCAATCAATATTGTCGCAAGGCAGTACAAATAATCTAAGAATAATCTTTGACGGTCCAAATTTTTCATGCCGCAGTAACTTTGAATAAGCGTACTTACACGAAAAACCTTTCAAGTAAAGCCAAGAGGTTTTTTTTGTAATTCACAGCAATTTTTTATAAGTCTTTATCAATCTATTGAATTTAAAAAAATCGAAATTCGAAATATGTTAAAAAATGCTGTGATTACCAAGTTCGTCTCGTCAGGCCACACTCAACCATCATATATTCTGCTGCCCAACAATACTATACAACAAATTTAGTGTTGTTATGTTCCGGCTTCAAAGGTGACTGTCCCAGTGGAAAATGGACATAAAATATCACTTCCTGAGATTACTGGTGCATTTGATTTATAGGAAATGGTTACAGTTTCATACGATGTCAATGACATTTACTACAGATTGTTTAAATTAAGCAATAAATGAGGAATTCTCTTTTTAGGGTAGTAACAATTCTGATTTAAGCTTAAAGGAATAACTGTTAATCGTAATTAAACGAAAAATCGGATAGTTGATCATTGAATGTTTTCAGCTACTATAAATTGAAAGACGGATAATTTCATTACATCATGTTGCAAGTCACAACATATTTAGAAAAAAGAATATGCTTATCATATTCCTCATTTTCATAGAAACAGTTACTCATACACAAAAAAAAAACACCAAAAAACAAGATCACGTTTCTATCGTCGAAAAGAAATAGCTGAAAAATCTTTAATCTAAATCCCTTTTTAAATCTGATGATAAAGTAAAACAGCAATAAATATTACATACTAGCTATACCTGCCCGCTTCGCTGGGCATTAGTCGCAGAAAAATAAATTTTTAATTTTTCATTTTGTAATTAATTACTGATCATCAACAATCAAATAATAAAGAAACATGCGAGATCTAAACAAATTCTTAAAAAAAAAAATTAAAAATCTATTTCATCTTCTTCAATAATGTTCACGATAGGCTGCAGATTGGTCATAACACCCATAAACTTATACGATGTTATATAGGTACGATGAAATTTTTAATTAAATTTCTATAGTCTGTAAAAGTTTGCATCAAACCAACACGTCCTCTTTTATTATGAACTGGTTCTATCGAATATTTATGTTATTACATCTACAACCTTGTCAATACTTGCGGACGTACGTCAAAGCATCCTGAGCATATTCTTGGACTTCCACTGTAAGAAGATCTTTGTTCAATATCAGCAGCTGTTTTATCATTCGATATTGTGTCTCGTAAATAAATGTACTCTTTGGCTCAGAGTTTTGATTGGTTGTATAGAATGTAGTTTAATCGTTCGTTCTCGACCATAGCGTACATGTCAACAATGAATTTTTAAAACAGTTGACGACACTTCAGAATATGGTTAGATTGATTATCTCTAATCATTATACGATACGCAAAAAAATCCATACAACTAACTCTTCGATGTCACAGAGCCAGTCGTGAGAATATTTTGATACAGTCCGAGATCATATCCATCTTCTGCTCGCATAAACAAAATTGGATAATCGTAATAATTGTCATACGATTGATGTGTTTCAGCGACACCTTGATTGTTTTTGTGTTGGTTAATGATAACAATACCTCGTTTTGTAATTTCTGTACCAACAACTACAGCTGTGACTTCAGGAGCTACGGCAGCATTAAAATGCCCTTCATTCTCTGCATTCAATGGCGTTCTATATGCATTGATTGACTTTGAATCATTTGTTGTTTCACCTTCTAGAGCAGTTTTAAAATATTTAACTAAACATTTATTGTCATAAAGCATAGTCCTAAATTTAGCGATGATTTCTCGATTCGTTATAATGCTGAACATGCATCGAAGATTAATATTTTTCTACGTTGTCCTTGTTATATATGTCCGGAAATGGGGATTTTATTTAGATACTGGAAGAAGTGAACCATTTATATGTACAATATTTGTTGCTCCAAATGATGTCATTTAAAAGCAAGAATTGCAATTTATAATATGCTTAAGGAAATATTCAGACTCCTCAGTAGTTCCCGTAACGTGGATAAGAAGAGGTTCTGGCGGTTCATCCAGTTGTGGTAAATACATTTTGCCAGTGGAGTAGCACTATACCAGCAGTTTATTTTAGACATCATAGCGTGACAATATGGGCATACTATATTCATTGAACCAATGATTACATCGGGATTTATTGAGATTGGTTCTAGTTCTTGACTTAGTCTATTTTAATCGTTGATCATCCAGTCGTTGGGCTCGCTCGTCAGGCTTTTCAGTTCATCTCTTGATGAAGATGTTTGTTCGAAGGTCTGGAACTTGATCATTACGTTGACTAACTGTTTTGGCAACTCTCATAGTAGAAATTCGGATTCTATTTGTTTTTTAACGTATTTCTTGTTGGTGTGTTGTTTCTGTAGCTCTTTTGGATGACGCTGCGCATATATTGTTGATGTTCCGATCTTTTGTTTCTTCAATGGCATGGCGGTTTCTATTTATATAAATTTTTGATTCAATGATGATCAATGATTTTCATTTTTTATTTCATATTTTATACTTATCGGTTGATCAGCATAGAAATGCATCGTGATACTCGTAAATCTATCATTTGTTTATTTTTATGATACGGTTGAAATAATCACTTTCTCCGCGAAAAAATACTTGTACGTACTCATTTTCATGACAATCGGTTGAACGGTGTAGATATATTTATATTGCAGCGCTACCTGGTGGCGAGTTAAATCAATGGGGATAGCATAATCTCTTTATTCATTTAATCTTAATGATCGATCAAATAGTTTCTGAGTTTATCGATGACACACATACAAACACATCCACTTTTGTATATAGATAGCCTATCATTTGCGCAAGCACATATTTTTCCTGTATACCAATTTTTATAAAGATCGGTGCATCTGTTCTCGAGTTATAGTAGAACATACAGACAGACAAAAATGTTAAAAATGGTAAAATTTATGTCAGTCAATAATAAAAAGAATACTTATGACGAATTACGACAGAAATAAATGTACAGACAGACTCTAGAGATTTATATAGTAGGATAGATTTAGTATTCACGTGCGATAGCTTTATTATTAGTGTATTTCATGTATAACGTTGGTGTTTCTATACCGATTTCTTTTTTATGAAATAGTTAATACTGTTAACTTTTTAAATTTGGGATGATTGAGAATGTTATAAACGCAGGAATAGACAAATATAATCAGAAAGATTCGAACTACTAAGCTATTGGGAGTGACACGTGTTATTGTGAGTCAACCATAAAAGATAGACAAAGGCTGTCATGGGATATTTTTTACATAATTTTAAGGAGAACATTTCCGTGATACACAATTTCTATGTAACTTTAACCATTAAGGTTTTACACGCGACGGAAGCTTAAAATATGGAGTAACTTCTCCCGTTTTCTGACATTTCCCTTCACTGCTCTGCTCCTGTTGACTGTAGCATGATGAAAAGTATACTATAACCAGCTCAGGAGTATGAAAAATAATTGAACCAAGTTTCGTTAAAATCCGCAGAGTAGTTTTCGTTTCTATAACGGTTATACGGACAGACAGACAGACAGACAAAAATTTTACTGATTGCATTTTTGCCATCAGTATCGACCCCTTTTCAACCCCTGATAGTTATTTTGGAAAAATATTTCATGTACAGAATTGACCTTCCTACAGATTTATTATAAGTATAGATTACAACATTATTTTTTCTGTCGGATAACATATAAATGAAACGTCTGGGATGAATAATTAAAAGTCTTTAATTAACACAGCAATAGAATTAATTAACTTTGTGGCAACGAGTGACTACTGAGATTCTTGACAGTTTTTACATTCCGAACCGGTAGTAACTTTAAATTTAATTAAATTCTGTAATATGACGACTTAAACGTGCTTACAAGTACAACGAATATTTTGATTCTTTTGAAATAAAGTATTGATACAAAACGATCTATAATAAATATGTTCCCGTTTGATATTAAGCCGTTTTTATTTTACTTGCCCTGTTTCTTCTTTGGGTCAAATTTAGTAATCGAAATTTATCCCTTTGCTGTGTATTGATTAATCTGATATTGTTTATACACATTTAGTTGTGATGGCAATACAATTAAATATATTCATACCTCCCAGTGGTTAGAACGCGTGCATTCTAACCCATGATTTCAGGTTCAAACCCAGGCAAACACCACTATATATAAGCTTAATTTGTGCTTATAATTCATCTCATGCTCGGCGATGAAGATGAACGGCAAAATTCTGCCACATGTGAATTCCACCAACCCGCATTGAAACAGCGTGGTGGAACAAGTGGAAACCCTCTCCTTAGTGTTAGAGGAGGCCCAGCAGTGGGAAATTTACAGGCTGTTACTGTCCTATTACATCAATAAGCAAAATATACGGAATGATATTGAGATATAACAACACATAAAGATAAAAAAATGTTCATAATAAACAGGCTATTGTTTTTCATGTTTCACTTTTGCAGTTCCTTCCGCAGTCGCTTAACCTTTTTCTCGAAAACGTGCCTACTAGCTAAACTGCTTATAATATCCCTTTTTGCCCTTTATAGAAAGTTACTCATAGTCAGCTCGTTTTTTCGTATTTGATGTGATGAGATACAATAATAATATTGATGTTGTACTGTATTCATATAAAAGTAATGCAAATTGGTAAATATGCTTCTAGCGGTAAATCGCCACTAAAGGATGCTGTAAAAATATTGACAATGCCTTAAATCACTATTGTATCAAAGAGCTTGAAGACTCTAATGCTATGTCTCTTGTGACTGTAGTTACATTGGCTCAATGATCTTTGGAACCAAAAATCAATAATACTAATTATTGCTGTAATTCGGTAGAATACATGATACGTATATCATGCCTGTGTTACATACCCCGACACGAAAACAGAACCCTTCAAACGTTCTACAATTTCTTATAAACGTTCCTTAATTATACCTTTTGAGAGAAAAATGTTAACAGTTACATCTATTAGCAAACAATAACAGAGTACCGTTTTTGTAATACAAAGTTAATTTCGAGATAACATATGTTATTTTGTGAACAGTTTCCAAGTAAACAAGCAAAGTCCGGTCAAAATAAGACATTACCTTGCTATCGCGGTCCCTGTATAAACATGTTTATCGCAGAAAAGAATCGAACCCGACCCGAAAATCCTCGTAAAGACGTTTTAAAAATTATCTTTAGTATCAATCGAAGGTATCTAATACAAAATTATATTGCATCTTCTATTAGTGTATTTACATTATATTATATATTATAATTGAAATTATTTTTTACAAGACTATACTGTGTATATGCTACTCCATTGTTTTGACAAGCTAATTCGGCTTCAGATTATAATCTCGATTACGAATATTATGTTGCGTCAATAAAAAATACATTAGAATATTTTGACAAGGACTCTATATATAAGTATATGTAAGTATATATTGTACACACAATGTTGAGACCAAATACTGCACGATAAAATATAAATATTGAATGCATATGGTGTAAACTATAAACAAATAACTAAATAAACCCACATTACAAATAACCAATCAATCAATTATTTTTTTAGTTCAATGACTTTTATTCGTATTAACAGGGTTTGATATAGAATATAAAAAGTTGCCATTAGAAATGTCATGTTGTTTCCTTAATAGAGGTAAGTAGTTCTATTGTATTTCGTAATTAATTTTTTTTAATTCAGTGTACTTATACATACACATACATAAATAAACATACGTTAAATAATTAACTGCATATGCACGTGTGTCAAAAAAAAGGCTATCATTTGAAAGATGTTTTAAAAAAGTGTAAATATTATAGATCCCTTTTTTAAAACACTTTTCTATTTGGGCTCTCGTCGATCCTGGTTGATATAATTATCAACACGCTGACCAAACTAATAGTGTTAAAATCTGGTTCAACGGTATTACGTTTACAACGCTTCACACCCCGTTATCGGTATTAAATTATACTGAGAAAAGATGGTCCTGTAGTTAGAACACGTGAACCTTATCCGGTAATTGGGGCCTCAAAGCAAGCACCACTGGATTTTCGTGTAAATGCAAAATATCGTGAGGAAATCTGCATCGTAATGATATAAGCTCCAAACTTTCTCCTCGCAATTTGAGCTTTAGGCTATAAACCTGGCCAATATAATATGATTGTATTTTTTTTTAGAGATTTCCAGGTAGAAATAAAAAATGTTAACTCATTAATTTAAATATAATTAGTTATTTATAAATACGATTGAATGTACACATTTCTACGATTATATTTAGTATACAGTTCTGAGATTTCGTGATTAATTAGTGAGTGGTATTTCGCGTTTCTATAAATAGAGGTAATGCATTTATTTCCTTTATTTTCTTGTACTCTCGTGATCCGATTAGACTCAACGAGATGGGATAGATCATGACCAGCGGTTTAATGTGCTTTTTGTGAAACATAAATAAAATATTGCCAATTTTCTATAATCAAAGACGTATTCTAAGTCCGGGATTTGAACACGACACTTAGATATTAGCAATCTCATAAGCTTACAAACTGAACCAACTCGGTCGTTAGAAAATGAAAAAGCCTCATGTAAAGCATAATTATAATTTCATATAACATTTTAAACCATCCGCTTGCTATTATGTATAATTATGTGTAATCATTATGAAGAGAGAACATTTTTTAAAAGGAAAAACTTTAATAAACGTACACGCTTAGTTTAAATTCTTTCATGACTTACATAACCAAGGACACATGTTTCTATACAAAGAAATACATAATTTATAATTTTATAATTTATAATAAACATCTATAACATTTTTTTCTATACATGACTAAGGAATGAATACTAATACTGCTGAAAAATATATTAGCAATCAAAATCACGCCCCCCCCCCCTTCTTTGACAGTGAATAAGGAGACCCGCTGTCATCGAACTTGATTGAATCCGTAGTGGAGAAACTAAAGAAACCGACCCATAGTTTTTGGGTATATGAGATGAACTCATATCTTAGTTGACCGCAAGAATGAAAGAGCAGATATGTTCGTTAAAAATGATCATCACATTAGATAAGACATAATAATACACACATAAAAAAAAGTTTTAATTTTCTAGATACAAATACATGATGATCATTCGATGCAGGAATCTATGTAGTTAAATATAAATAAGAATATTTTAATGTAAGAGATCTACTGCCCCTTGGGAGTAAGACCGATATTATACCTTGACGGCAAAAGGAATAACGCTCTCTTATGCCACAATATCTAGTCTTATTTTTATTTATCGTTCTCCATCGATTGTCGCGCATGCTATAGCATATGCTATGTGTGTTGAGGTAGCCAATATCATTATGTACAGTCAGAGTAAGATCATCCGTTTTCAAATTCATTCCTTTATCAAATCGTAAAATTAAACTTACATAGTATGATACCTTGGTTCAAAATAGTGTAACATCTTTGGACTACGTCTAGTTTCATATTAATATAAAACCTTTTTAATGGCGTAATTAGTCATTACAAATTCAAATTAGATATGATATCTTCCACTGAATTGTAGAGCAGATTCTCTCTCATACTGAGTACACGAAAATAGATCTTAAGTTGACGAACCTGTTCTTACCCTGACTGTACTTACGTAACATTTTCGTATGTACAGATTATGATTTATATTTCTGATTAAAGTTACTAAATACAAGAAAAGTTCTTATACTTACATATTTACTTGTCCTGCTGGATTAATGACTGTTATCTTTTCGAGACGAAACCGCAGTGATACCGTGACACGTTAATCCAAAACCAATACGGGTTCGAGCCAGCACCACTACATTTCAACGTGAATACATTAGAATACCTCCATAGTGGTTGAAAATCTACCACATTCATCCACCAGGCATAGGAGCTCCCATCGCAGCTGCGCAGTGTAACTTTAAACGACCACCGCGAAAATTGTATAATTTCAACGAAATAACATCTTCAGTAGATAGTTTTGTTTTATAAAGCAGACGTAAAAGTTAACGCTGAAACTTCGTTCATGTTTTGTTCATCCGCTTTAAATCGCTGTTGTCCTTTTGTTTATCGTCAAATTAAGAAGTGCTTACAGAACTATTTTATTAAGGTGTAGTAAACAACAATGTTTATTGTAATTGTTTGTATTCATTAAGAATTGTGCATATTAAGAGTAATAGTAAAAAAAATATAATATATAATATTAAAAAAAGAGCCTACTCCTGTCTCAAAGGCCGGCAACGCACCTGCAAGCCTCCTGGTGTTGCAGATGTCCATGGGCGGTGGTAGTCACTTTCCATCAGGTGAGCCTCCTGCTCGTTTGCCACCTATTCCATAAAAAAACTGTACTGTTAACAATAATAATGATAATAATGAAGTCAGATTTTCCCAAATGTTCGGTATACTCAACGTCAAACTGTGCATGTTCATCATAAAGAATAGGCTTGCACACATCCCTACCACCTGTGACAAATAAATTATTTGTATTAAACGATAATACTTACATATAATTTTAATGATATTTTGTATATTTAATGAGCCTTAAAATTCTTATAATGAGGTTGAAATATTATCACTGAGTATAGTTATATAGTAATTTTAAACAAAATTAAAAATAATATATAAATATATTACATAAAAATAATTCAGTATTCGTATATTTTTCATTAGTATTATTTTCATTGTAAATTGTAATATATAGGTAATAATAGTACTAAAAATAAGATAATCTTCAAAACAAATAAATGGATGTATTTTTTTTTCAGAAATATCCAATTGTGATTTCGGACGTCAACTACTGAGTGAATGCTAGGAAATCTGTAATATAATAAAAATATTCAATGTAATAAAAATACTTAACTGTTTATATGTATAAACCGTTGGAAATTTCAGAAAAAAAAATACATTCTTTTGTATATTTTCACATACCTACTAAAATTTTTGGTTATATGTAAAAAAAAAATTAAATCACTTTTCTTGATTTTAAAAATCAAATATTAGTAACGTATTTCTTTTTGTCGTATCTTATTGGTATTCCTTTTTGTGGTTTGTCTTTTGTAGAATACTTAATACCGAATACTGCATATTAAATACTACTACACTGCACTTTTATTTAATATGCAAACAGTTTTACTTCACAATAGACTGTATTTTTATGTTAAAGACAATTCTCGCATCATTGTTCTTGAACAATAACAATATATTTCGAATTTTAAATGCTGGAACATGTAAAAGGTGAGACGTAAGATGCAAATAACCTCTGGCGCTAGAGAGAAGTGAAGCGGTAAGTTTGCTGAATACCAAAGTTGTGGCACCTCTGCGTCGAGCTGAGAGTGTGACTACAATATATTGTGAAGTCAGAATAAGCTATGAAGGCTGTGACCACTATTGCATACGAAATTTATAATATATTTTTATTTGAGAACTATAAAAAATGTTTACAACGACTGCGTTTTCTTCTGTTATTTGAAGGAATTGAAACTAACATAACTTTATATCTTAATGTTAATTTTTTGTATGTTATACAAGCACATCAATGATATACATATATCTTACTATACACTTAGAATATACTTAGTAAATACTTCGCGGCTTCGCTCGCGTTTTGTTTGGTTGGATGTTGGTTATCATAATAGGCAAAAAAGTAGCCTTTGTCCTTTCTTGGAGATCAAGTTTGCGTCATACCAAATTTCATCAAATTCGGCTCAGCAGTTTGGTCGTGAAAGAGTGACAGACAGACAGACAGAGCTACTTCCACATTTATAATATTAAATATAGATTTGATATTCATAGCATTTACACACTACCCGACCTATCTTACTTTTATGTAAAAATAAAAAAATGTAAATATCCCACGGCTGAGTTAAAGTTAAAGCTTTTCTTCTTTTCAAGGGGCGGTTTTTAACGATGTGCGCTTCACAGCCGAGCACTGCGTAAATAGAAACTTAACCTATTAGTTTATCTATTATTAAATATAAAGTAGTCGAACGTATAAGTATGAATTATTTCATTAAGTAAAGGGACACACTTAAACTTAGCATAGTAGTATAATGTTTAGTTTGGGGCAATAGTGCGATAAACGAGCTTGCGGGCGAGCTTATGCATCAAAGCTTTAGGGCTCCCTGTGCTAAGCATATTGTTTTCATATTAGTATATGATTTGAATTGTACAATTATTAAACTTCTTCTATCATAACATAATGTATGTAAAGGATTATTATACAGCTACATTTAACGTTTGTTCAAAAATTTTCACATATTTTTATTAAGTAAATATGTAAGTCTGTTCGTGCGTTTTTAATGGATACAGTTGACTTTGAGGTCAACCAGCAAAAATCTAAGTCCAAAAAAATTATTTTTTTTTAATGTAAAATTTTATGACAACCCTTTTTCTGTTCGTGTGATACATAAAAAAGTTTACACTATCATAAGACCTAGCAGTGGCTGAAGAAACTGTAGCGGTGTAGCATAGTCTAGAAGTATTAATTTTCGACACTAGAATTTTTTTTTTCAATGTTAAATTGAAAATTGATAACAAACTATTAGTATATAGTATCGTAAGTGTAACAGTTTGAAAGCAGATTCGTGCTATGCATGTTAATAACCCATCTGAAAGTCAAAATTACATGTAGCGTATTAAACTAGAGTAATTAACTTCATCGGTTAATAGTTTAAGTGATAGTTGTTAGAATTAACACCAGTAGTAATAGTATAATATATATAATCACAAATATAACTCACTAGGTATGTGATCTTGTCAACATATTAATTACAATAGGGTTTGTAAAGCCCTTCTTAAAATATTTTTTACGATGACAATTAAAGTCATTTTAAATTATAGGTAAGTAGCCTAGCAAATTATATAGAAATAAATTAAAACAAAGTTTCTTGGTAGTAGTGCTTTAAGTCTGTCTAGATGCTAAGGGCTACTTGCACTTACTCGTTGTAGTTTATACGACCAATACTTAATTATTGTGTTCTGGTTTCAAGGGTAATCAAGCTAATGTCCCTTGGGACATATCACATAACATCTTAGTTCCTAATTATGGTGCCGCAATGATGATACGAGTAATAGTTAATATTTCGTACAGTGTTAATAACGTATGGACAGTAATCACTTATCATAAGATGATCAATTGTTATTTCGCTTTTTTATTTTATATGAGACAACATCACATGCATTACTCTCATCCCAATGTAAGTAGGTAAAACACTTGTGTTATGGAAAATCAGAAGCAACGACGGTACCATAAGCACCCAAGACCACTTAGAAAACTAATGGTAATCTACATCGACTCGGCCGAGAATCGAACCCGGGACCTCGGAGAGGCGTACCCATGAAAGCCGGTGTTCACACCACTCCACTTCGGAGGTCGACTATCTTTTTATCTAAGGCATAATTTTCTTACGCGCCACGCCCTCAATATATAGGATGGAAGTTTTATAATGCTATAAGAGAGCGTCATACTGTTTGCATACGTCATACAAAACAGTTTTACCACTAAGGAGGGTCAATATCGTTTTTAAAAAACACTTTGTATAATTTTATCAATAAAGTGTCCGAGCTAGTCGAATATATAGCAGTTATTTCACTTGGCTGTGGTATTTTTTCAAACCATAAACAAGTATATACTGTAACTATAAGTTTGTGTTTCGAAGACGGGAACGGGAATAAAACCGTTCTGCTGTCCGACCCTTCTTAAGACCGTATAAATTTCTAGAGGCAGTGTGAAATCGTTTTGATTCTAGCTAAGCATTCGCATAGAAAAATGTATTTTATTTATAAGGTTTTACGATTCTATTTCGTTTGTTAAGCATGCACATCTAAGATTGATTATTTCATCAGATATTAGAAAATTGACATGAGAGTATTGAATATGTTTTAGGGCTCTTAAGGGTTGAAATTCATAATAGAAAAAAAAAACGTTTATTTTAATATTATAATAGCTTAAGAGTAAATGAGTAAATAAGTGAAACGCAGACATTATAAGAATTTATCACACATTTGTAAGGTACATAATATAAATTCTCATCAATTTTGTCTTGGTCTGTGTGTCGCTTAGTAAAAACAAAATAGGATTTTTATTAAATTTGTAAATTTCCCGAAGAAAAACTCACAGTTTCACGTGATACTTCAACAAAGCGAGTGTCCTATTTGAAGAGAGAAATATATTGAAGATACAGGAAATGGACGATCCGACGCCCTTTCCTGCCGTTAAGTGTTAAGGATATTTCTTTAGATATTTTTAGTCTTAGAATTCTTTTTACAAATGTTTAAGTATAATACATTAAAGTGAACCCCGTATACGTTAAAATTACCTCTCGAGTTAAGCTGATTTTGATATCCGTGTAATTTCAACAAATTATATTTTGTAAAAATTAGTTAAGAATGCCTTTAAATTCAGAATTTTCGATTTTTTCGTATCGGATTCACAATTATGAAATAATTATAGAACGTTTCAAAAATATATTAAATGCTCTGATAACAACTGCGATAAGAATAAATATTTATTTTATTACAGCGATTTCGTCTGCTCACACCATTAATTGCATTATATTTACCTATATATACTTTGTAGGATAAGTATATATATCAAATAGATAAAAAACTTTTCACACATGACTCATTGTTATATAACGATCCTTTAGTTTTACACCTAAACATTGAGAATTACAAAACAAAATAAAAATAAATATCCATTCAGGTAATCAATTCAATAGGCTTTTTCCTTATTTATTTGATCTACGATTAAACACATGCTCTTCATTTGATATCGATGTCGTTTGAGGCACATTTTGCTTCATGAATAATACATTCCTACCCACTATTTTCATGACGTTATAAGATGCCAATCGTACATTACCACATCAGACGATATAAGAGAATAAATAAAGCCCGTTTCGAAGGGTAAAGCGACGGACATTTTGATTTATTTTCGCTGCTGTAATCTGTCAAGGAAGTTCCAGCCGCAACTGAAGCAATCAATCTGACGCGGACTTTATACGGTTGTCCTACTTTCATTCGAACTCATTTCAATTGTCTCGGTGTCTGTCAATCGTATTTGGCCGTAATAAATACCTCAGACTTGTATCGTCTCCTACAACTCAATTAAAAATATATAAAAGAGATGGCATATTTAAAAAAAATCAAAAATAGAACAAATTCAAAACAAATATAGATTTGAATAATCATTTCAATTATTTTTAAAAATACTTTATGTAAATTTAGTTATTATTAAATAAAAAATAACACAATATTTGAAGGGATAAAAAAAAAGATTACTCAAATTCATCAGTAATTTAAAATAATGACAGCAATATGGAAAAGCTGGAAATCGATTGCGAACTGAATATAATGAAATTGTTAATTCTAAAAACAATCTAAAAAATGCACAAGTCTCTCGAATGAAAACATTATAATGTTGAGAATTATCCTCTTTTTAAAAATCATTTTTATTTCGTAGACATACTAATGAGAGGCTTTAGTAAAAATATGATAAACGTGACTGTGATACAATAACCGAACATCAGTCAAGTCACAAACAAGATTACAATGTAATCAATCAGAGGGGGACGAACGTCGTCGGCAATTAATCAAGTAATGCCGCGAATAGCAGCGAACTGACGCGCTGGATGCTGGATCTCAGAGCGGTTATGATGTACCAAGATCTGTATGCTTAATTTTGTTGAGTGAAAGCAAATAATTAATATATAAATAAATAAATAAATATTGGACAACATCAGATACGTATACATGAAGTACCAGTGTTATGGAAAATCAAAAGCAGCCTCGGTACCAACCAAGACAACATAGAACACTAAGGAACTTTTTCTACATCGCCTAAGCCGAGAATGGAACGTGGGATTTCGGAGTGGCGTGCCCATGAAAACCGGTGTATGCACTACTCGACCACGGAGGTCGTCTATAATATATATTGTTGATTTATTTATTAAAAGAACTCTCATAAGGATGTTAGTATTCGTATAGTTTATTTGAGAGTGTATTTGAGTTAGAGAATATTCTTGTAAATGTTCGTGCCGCCAGTGTATTCTAGTCTTCGAGATTATACTGCAGCGGAATAGTACTTAATTGTACAATATATTTAGAGTTAATCCAAATAATGTCTTTGTTCCGTTCTCAGTTGAAACATTTGAACCTTCTGGCAATAGTGGAAAAACTTTTATTAAAAGTATAACACCTGGTTCATTTTCAACCAGAGGAACGGAATTAATTGGAAATGCCGCGAGTATTTGCCACCGTATAAAATGATGTTTTGATTCGTAAAGGTATTGATAATTAATATATATGAGAAAATAAACTTTATTCAAGTAGGCTTTTACAAGCACTTTTGAATCGTCATTTTACAATTTAGTAAAGCTACTACCGGTTTGGAAAGTAGATTCTACCGAGAAGAACCGGCAAGAAAGTTAGTAGTTACTCTTTTTTAACATTTAGAAAATAAAAAATCATGTTAGTTATTACAATTATTTAAATTAATATATCCTGCTTGGAAGTCAACAGGTATTAACTCCACGCTTTTTTAGCATCTATAAAATCTTGTATCGTATAATATGCTTTTTCTACCAATGTATTTTTTACAAACGATTTGAATTTTCGAAACGGTAAATTTAAAAATGTCTGAAAATCTGTCTAAAAATTTTTATGACTCATAATTATTTCGGTTTGGAATATACAAAATCATTTACCGTTTTTTACATAAAAATACAACAAATTATTGAAACCATTTCGTAATATAAATGTTATTGGAATTTGCTGGACCTTAAGAAACGTATATATTATACCCTTATAAAGTAGATTTAAATGTATTCTGACGAAATACTTGAGAAGTCGCTTTACTTTCATTGTAAACATTGACTCAAAATTCCGTCGTCACAGTAATATTTGAGTGTTCCTTAGAAACATGTGTGTACGAGTATATTCTTAGTACAAATTAAGTTATATATGAATTTTAACCCTAAGCAAGAACTATCTGAATATTGACGAAGGTTTTTTAATATTGAGCAGAGATGGCCTAGACTGAAGATTGAGTGTTCAAACTCGTGCGATCATTGATTATTATCGTATGCTTATTAGAAAAATTCCTCTTGTGCTCTGTTTGCTGTGTGTGCACACAATTGCTCATGTTAGATGAAATTCTGTCACATATGTTTCCGACACCCATATCGGAGCAGAGTAATGTAAAAAGCTTCGAACCTTCTCTTTAAAAGGAAGCGGGGCTTTAGTCATATCATCATAGCATTGGTAGAGTAACTGGTATCATCTAATGATAGGGGATTTTTTTATGGGGGACATACATGGGGCTCACCGACTCTGGCGCCAGAATACCCACTACAAAACCAGCGGCTCCTACTGCGTCTTTTGAAATGGGCATCACCACGGGATCGCTTGCGTATACTACGGAAAATGGGTGGCGCAAGAAATACTAACAATTTCTTACAGCCCATGCGCCATCGACCTTTGAAACTAAGATGTCTCTTGTGTCTGTAGTTACGCTGTCTTACTCACCATTCAAAGCGGAACACATTAATAATTTTACCGTTTGGCAGTGGAAGATTATTGTTTTTTATTTAATATTAATTATTATTTTAAAATTTAGAATTATCTAAACAACCGTTATGCTTTAATAATTTTGATTATATTCCAGTCTGAAAGTGATGTTATTTATTATGATTAAACATAAATAATAAATTAATACTAAAGATAAAAGATAAATCTTATCTGAAGCATGAATTGGTGCTACTAAGCAAGCTCTTAATGATACTTCGAATCTATTGAAATTATAAATAGATTTTCATTTACTTGTATATAAAATGCTTTTATAATCACATCAAAAGCATATTATCTTCCCCGATTATTAAATAACAGCACGAAATAATTAAAGATAAATAAATTCCAATATAGTAATTAAACAAACTCTTCAAACTGAAGACGTATTTTAATGATTTTAAATAATATTTTACAAATGAATCATAATTTTAGCGAGCTAGAATATAATATGTTCAAATCAAATATTAATTTTTCGTTGATGTTTGAATATCGTAGAAGCCCGTAGACGTCATACATCACATGTTTGAAATGTATTACGCCACGCTTTGATAGGCATCAGCCAGATGTGTCACATCCTTAAATAAGTAATTTAATCCAATACAAGCAGGTTTCCTTCACCGCAGAGAACTAACTCAATTATATGGTCAAATTAACTATGCATGTAACATACCTTTACTTGCCCGGACGCGAAAACGCAAACTTCACTACAACTACTTCCCATGTTTAAAATAATTGTAATTGATAGATAATTATTTAATGTAACCTTCTTTAGAAATGTTGAAAGTAAGGTATACGGAGGCAATAAGTAGGATTTGTATTTTTTTTTCTTTCTCGTCAATTTAAAGTTAGCCACAAGCCAATTCCGTATCGGTGCTTTCTCCACAAAAGCGAAGTTAGCGAAGTTAAAAGTCAAGTCATTTACTCCGCTTAAATTCGTTACTTTGCTCTATTCGCCATTACAGCAGAAGGGTACTTTTTAACAAGGAAATGAAATTTTAACTAAGAAGTTACAATATTTCCTTTAACTTTTTTTTAGTGCTGACTATAAAAGATACTATATTCAGTTGTTGTAAGTGATTTGGCAAACCGTTACTTATTAAACTGGTTTTGTTATTAAATATGAATAGGTACAGTCGTACAATAAGAATGAAATTGAAAAATTCTTGTAAAGGATTGTCAGATTATTAAAGTCAAAAATATTTTTATATAAACATTTTTGAACACTTACAGTAGTCTAAAATATAAATAATACATTTAGTAAATAAAAGTTTTAACAATTTGAAAAAAGAACACAAGAAAAAGGAAACTTCGCAGCCTTTTGGCAAATGGCATTCGTTCTGTAAGCCTCAATAGAAAGTCTGGTTCAAGCTAGATTAAAGTGTCGATGTTGTTGAGTAATGTTGGACAAACGACGAATGTGTGATCCTAAGGTTGGCCACAAACAATCAATTTTTACTCTACTAATGTGATGTTGGTTAATAATTCAAAAATGTTATTAACGATCCACATTCGAATTCGATCAGCTAATATCATTAGTCATTAGGGTACAGAAAAGGCTAGAAATGTTATATACGTAACAGCCAGAAGCCATTATAGAAGAACGCATTATTAATAGATTGTTTTTTTTGTAGCATCGCTGATGCCGCTCGTCGCTCTGGCTGATTCTTTTACTCTACCAAAGTGTGATGTTTGGTTAATAATTCAAAAATGTTATTAACGTTCCACATTCGAATTCGATCGGCTAATATCATTAGCCCTTAGATAACCAGCGGGGAATCGCTTACTTTGTTTCGATTGAATAAAAAGAAAATATAATCATTGTCTTTATGATTTAATGTTTAGTAACGTACCATAATTGTAACCTTTTAATTATTTTATGTTTATATGACCACAGATATTGTCTAAGTCTAGTTTAACTCTGAGAATTTTTTTATGTGTTATATCTTTCCTTTCGCTTCTCAGCTATTAAAGGTGTGTAATAGGAGCACGCAGTGTTTCATTTAACCAATGAGCGCACGCGTTACGTTAGCTGTCAAATAGAAACAGCCAATTCTCCACAAGGATATAGAATGTTAACATTTCTTCTTACTGAGTTGCGTTGTCAGATGTTACTATATTGTTGATGGTAACGTAAAATTGATCCTTATAATTTCATACAAATAAATTATGTCAAGCAAAACAAAGATATAATAGAAGTGAAGTGAGAGTGTAAGAGAAGTGTCTGCGCTAAGCCTAAAATGAAACCACACGAAACTTCATGAATCAAAGCGAACATTTAGCTTAGTAGTGTGTTTTATCATTGGCGAGAACGTTAAATGTATCGTTTGATTTTGCGTCTTATCTGTGTAACTAAATTAGATCGCACTTTTATTATACAGATTGTTATCATATATTTTAAAATCGATTTTTTTATTCTACATTTATAATTCTCCGGCAAAGCGCAATTAAAATATTTTTTAAAAAGATTAATGACTCCGGAAATGTGATAATTAATCTTGTAATGAATAAACAAAACAACAACAACAGTCTGTAAATTCCCACTGCTGGGCTAAAGGCCTCCTCTCCCTTTGAGGGGAAGGTTTGGAACATATTCCATCACGCTGTTCCAATGCGGGTTGGTGGAATGCACATATGGTACACAGGTTTCCTCACGATGTTTTCCTTCACCGCTGAGCACGAGATGAATTATAAAGACAAATTAAGCACATGAAACAGCGGTGCTTGCCTGGGTTTGAACCCGCAATCATCGGTTAAGATGCACGATGAATTAAGAAGTAACTAAATTTGTAAATAATATTTATAATACACGCTGTATAGTAGTAAAAGTCTTACATGTAGAAAAGTATGTTTTTATCTATATTTTTTTTTCATGAAAATTTTCAGAGGTTACTAAGCCAATCTATACAACTAAAGGTTGTAGAATGTGACGGAATTTCATTCAACGCACGAAGCTCCCGTCACAATGTTTACCAACAGCGTCGATCACAAGATGAATTATAAACACGTGAAAACTATGCATTCGATCGATCTATGTTCGAATTCAAACAGTCTTCGTAACTACAAACCTGAGCCGAGAAAAAACAGACTCATCTATTAAAACTATAGATTGACCACACTAGAATTCTCGAGAATAAGTTTGTTCACATTAATTAACGTTTAATAGATATAAACTTAAATAATTAATTATATATAAACTGTCGCACTACGAAAGAACTAAAACAAACGAGCTAACTTTATTATCTTGGTGTGTGTGACAGCTACGCTTGACACTGGCCAAACGTCATACTATTTTACTAGTGTGTGCGTGTACTTAGTGGACAACTTTTATAGACATATTCTTAGGTTTGACACCCTATCTGGAATACATATAAATAATCAAAAGATATACAAAATAAATAAACAGTTCCATAACGTTCTTACAATATTGTCATGATTTTTTAAATATACTTATATAATTTGAATTGAAATAATAATGTTTAGGCTTTAATTTTTAAATACGTTTTTGTTTGAAATAAAATTTATTAGTATAATTAATTGTTCCGTTATCGACACCGTATTGTGGGACTCCCGTCACTTCCTCTCGTGGCGTGGTGCGGCGACTGGTACTGCCTGGCACGAGAAAAACAAGAGGCGGTGGATTTTGAACGGGCAGGGGAGAAGAAAGCTAGATCCGTGGATGGGGAAATTGATATAGTGACATAAATTAATGTTGTGTTAGTAGTTTTATTACAATATGATGTACTATGAATACAATGCTTAAAATGCTTTGTTTGTTTTTTTAGCACCACTGGCGCCACTGTCGTTCCTGCTGTCAAAACTGAATGTGTATTTTACCGTTAATTTAAATTTAATAAACTAATTTTATAATTAAGTTACATTTCCACAACCACGCAATATTCGATATTCTTTTATCTCAGTCCGTGCTGTTTCACGAGCTGACCACTAAACCGGATTTGATAAAATTTAGGACATAGGTTATTTTTTATGTCTAATAACTGATAATAAACACGACTGAAGCCGCAAGCGACAACGAGTTACAAAACATGTTTTTGACGTGTAAGGTTGTAAAAAATAAAAACTTTAGTGATGCTGTAAAAATATCACAGAGACAGCTATGCTGAAGAACGAACAAAGCAATATTATAAAGCAACGCGTTTTGAGTTTCAGTTAGAGGATTTGGGAATAAAAAGCGCTAGGTTTTCGCTCAAAGCGATACCCTTGTTACAAAGTGCTGCCATTATTACGTGAAAATGGCAGTTCGCTGTTTTTTCGATCATTAATTATTAAGTTAGATAATTTATTATCCGTCGTATAACATTTTTAAATGATATTTACATGGAATATTTTGTTTAAATTAACGAAGTATTATAAGGTTTCTTTTTATATTTACGTCAATTCGTCATCTTCAACCACACGTCTGTTGTATATTTCTTTTATATGTTTTTTACCATTCTTATAACATTGCTTGGTGGACTGTCTAATGGGCCCACTACTGGTAAGAATTTTTTAGCGTTGCTTAGATAAACAATGGGCCACCGACACCCTTCACCCTTACCCTTCAAACCAAAACACAACGATACTTAGTATAAATGTTTGAAGGAGGAATATACCGCCTATATAAGGATGCTTGAATAGGAAGAAATGTTTACCCCACGTTCATCCAAACAAAAAAATAGACCTGAGTACAGTTATAGAAATTACAGGGTATTTATTACATTTTCTCTATGTTAAATACTTTTTATGAATATGAAATTCATTAAAATTGCTTTGATAGTATTGTCCTGACTGTTTAGATAGAAGGATAAAAATCATTAATTTGAATGAATGAAATATACTTTATTGTACACTACACACAAAAATAAAGATAGCTTAGAATTAAACAAAGAAAAAAAAAATTTGTAAAATGCAAAAACAAAAAAAAATGTTGATTTCGATTGTTGTTTAATGGGCGGACTTATGGCTAATTAGCCATCTCTTTAAATTTAATGTCTTATTATTTAAAGAAGAATTTAAACCCAGGTCCGTGAAATTTACACCCACAAGACTAACGAGACGGTTACAAAGTAAACAGTATAATACATAATACTGGTAAATAACCTTAAACGTCTAGTTTTTAATAAAAAAGGTTAACATTTTATAAGTAATTTACATAAACATGTTTATTATACATTATTATTGAAACGTTTTAATTCGTTTTTATTTCAAAACGATTATTTCACAAGCACAATATAAAACGAGTAGCAAAAAGTAAAAATCTCTTTGAAAATTAATCGTATCAATTGTAAAGTTGTACGGGTTGAAGAGCTTTGAAGGCTTTCTGAGTAAGCACTCATCAGTTATTCTACTGGCATACATTCATACTTTATATTGGTGTATTCTAGTTTGTAAGCCAGTTCAAGTTAGATAAGAATGTTGTATCGCATTGACGGCGTAAGGAATATGTTACGAGTATGTATAGCATTTCCACTACACATGAAAAATAAAATAATTATTCATTTCAAATCTGTGATAACAAAAACAACAACAACAGCTTGTACATTTCCCATTGCTGGGCTAAGGCCTCCTCTCTATTTGAAGAGAAGATTTTTAACACATTTCGCCACGTTGTTACAATGCGGGTTGGGGGAATACATATTTAGCAGAATTTATATGAAATTTGACACATGGAGGTTTCCTCACGATGTTCACCTTCAGTTTCGAGATAAATTATAAATACAAATTAAGAACATGAATATTCAGTTGTGAATGCCTGGATTTGAACCCGCGAACATCGATTCATGCACGCGTTCTAACCACTGAGTCATTTAATGTAAAAATCTTATCCCAATGATTTTTTTTGTCATGAATCAAATAGTAGAAAAAACACAAATCAATTTGAATATCGAATATAAAACGCATCATCATAATTATATGCGTTTTTTCCGTTGATAATGACGCACATAATACATTAGCTGTGATCATTAGCTGTAATAGCTGGCTGACTGCTAATTGCTATGAGCGGACGTTATATGAAATTGGGGGATGACGCCTTACGACGCCACTTCGTCCCACACTAAGTAATTTGACTGAAACAAGCTCAATTACGTACTTCCATTTCGTTTGAGCTAGCTAAACAAAGTTTATTTTGTTCTGTCGTTTGTTTAGTGTATGTATGTTTATATCTTGTATGTGAAGGGTGTGCACTGTTCCTAATAATTTTTACAACGTGTGATTTTTTATTTTCTCAAATAAATTAAGTCATATGAATTTTGGGTATTATTTTTAACGATAAAAATTGTTTGGCGGTTCCCTAGGGTTAATGTCGCTTACTGACCCTTCAAACCGCACAACCGCTGAGTTTTGGTTTTTGTCGGGCATATATGTATAGGCTTTACACAAAAACCTACCATCAAGCAAATAATTTATTTAACTAGAAGAACTGACTTTATTTTAATAAATTAGATTTTTAAAACATTGTATAAATTGATTATAAATGATAATACGAATGGTCACTTGGTACAGAATCTCGAGAATCGTAATTATTCCGAAATGTGCCAAACACTAATAATTAAAGGAAAATTTACTAAAAGTAATCTCATGAACACTCGGCTTAGTTACAAATCGAAAAGGATTTGTCGAATCGAATCGCATTTGTATAAAATTGATTGCAAAATGTTGCCTTTTTATTTTGCTTTAATGCTCTCCGAAATGACTACAGACGTCGTTACGTAAACTCAACATCTCAATTGCCTTTGTTTGAATTTCACACGTATTTTTGAGTGTATTTATGATTCATCGAATGTAATAGAACAAACAATGTTATAAATGCCGGTTTGATTGATGCCCTGATTGATGTTCCTCGAGTATGTTCTCTTAGCTATTTGCTTAGTTTGATTTAGAACAACACCACAATTATTGCGAATTTTTATTTTATGACGTCACAAATCTATTATAATGACAGATTTTAAGTTTCCTGTGTAATTTTTACTATACTTGTAGATAAATTTTATTTGTAAGTCTTTTATGTGTTTAAAATACGCCACGCTATTCATTTTTACTAAAAGAAGTTTAGCGGGAGCATATATTTTTGTCTTTTTATTTTTTTGTTTTAAATTAGTCTATACTAGCTTAAACAATCTATGTTATTATTATAAATGTGAAAGTAACTCTGTTTGCCTGTCTGTCGTTTTTTCACGACCAAACCGCTGAACCGAATTTGATGAAATTTGGTATGAAGCCAACCTGAAGTCTAGGAAAGCACATAGGCTTCTTTTTTGCCTGATATATACAACCAACACCTTAAAAAGCGAACAAAACGGGAGACTACTCATTTGTTACTAAAATATAATTTTAGTCAATAATTTCAACAACGATTTTTAACCTTAAAATTATTTTATTCAAATCCGATAAACAACTAAAGTAATAGCTTTAAAAATAAATTCCAGTCTCGTATGCAATAAAAAGGATATTACAAAGGATCCAGTTGACGTATATATGCAGGCAAAACAGGTTTCAATATTCAGATAAATTCTGAACTCGTACGAAATAAAACTCTGAACGAGCTTTGTCGAAAATTTTGCGAAATAGATATTAGTTATTACACTAAAAAATGTTGTCATATAAAAAAAAAATAATCGACACAAAAGACTGAGGTTATCTATATTTTTTAAGTTTTCGTAATCTATTAATATACTACAATTTTAATGAATCGATTGCAGCGAAGTTATATTACGAGGCTTGCAGTAGAATGAACTGGGAAAAATCGTGACGTAAGGAGAAAGCGTTATACTCCAGACGACCTCTTCCTTTTCTTGCGCTCTGTTTCGTTTTAATATATACGATTTTACAGAATATTATTTAAAGTATTTTCTTTCTTATTATTATCTTCAAACTTATTTAATACATAATATCTAAAAGCAAATTCGTTCCAACTGGGATTCCCATGATACCGTTTTTTAACGGTTCTGTCATATCTTGAAGGTACAATTTTAATTTAATAGAAAAGAAAATGAGAATATTCTTTATAGGATTCATCGAATTTTAATTGATTTGAATCCATATTTCGATTGTATGCATCATTTCAATAATTAAATTTTCTATTACTTTAATAAATAAAAAAAGGTAAGAAACATTTAAATAAAACTAGTTATTACGGATTTTAATCGCGTATATTAATTATTTTGGACATCCCGACGTTTCGAGCACTTTACAGCGTTCGTGGTCACGAACGTCTATCCGTTTTTTTTTAACTAGTTTTATTTAAATGTGTAATAATCGCGAAAATTTAAGACAACATTAGGTAAGAAACAGCTAATAAAATTCGGATTATTGTAAAATCCTCCTTAAAAATAATTTGAACCGTTTAATCTTTGAGTTATATATATACTGTAAAACACGTTTATTCTATTAACACGACCAGTAATTACAATACATTAATAAACTATTATATTACTACAAATTGACAGGGTATATAATAATCTAAATGGACTTAGTGAACTGTAAATCAAACTAAATTAATACCCGACTAAGATATTGGAAACAGGTAGGTACATTATAACTCTTAGCTTTAATTAATATTCAATATTGTTGAACTAAATAACTCGACAAACTGTACGCTAAATTATCGGAATTGTGAATATGCGGAAACATAACCAACGAATGAAGATGTTTTTACATTTTTAATATTAGTTATGACTAGTTGTCATGTGTTATTCAAATAAGAAATCTATGTCCTTCGGAGTTCAAATTTCTTTCATATCAAATTTCATTAAATTTGGTTCATTGGCTTGGCATTAGTGAAAGAGCGACGGACAGTCCTGTCCGCCGCTCTTTCATTTACTTGGTGGCAGGGCCTTGTGCAAGCCCGTCTGGGTAGGTACCACCCACTCATCAGTTATTCTACCGCCAAATAGCAATACTCAGTATTGTTGTGTTCCGGTTTGATGGGTGAGTGAGCCAGTTAACATCTTAGTTCCCAAGGTTGGTGGCACATTGACGATGAAAGGAATAGTTAATATTTCTTACAGCGTCATTGTCTATGGTTGATGGTGACCACTTTTAGGTGGCCAATATGCTCGTCCGCCAACCTATACCATAAAAAAGACAGACAGACAATTACTTTCACATTTATGATATTTGTATAGATTAAACATCTTTAGGAAATATTTTTCACTAGGTATCGCTATCAGCTTCGTACGTGTTATAGGCATCGGTTGTGATGTTTTAAGTATAAAAATGTAGCCTTTGTCCTTTCATGAGTTCTAAACGTGCAACAACAACAACAGCCTGTAAATTCCCACTGCTGGGCCAAAGGCCTCCTCTCCCTTAGAGGAGAAGGTTTGGAACATATTCCACCACGCTGTTCCAATGAGGGTTGGTGGCATACACATCTGGCAGAATTTCTATGAAATTTGTCACATGCCGGTTTCCTCACAATGTTTTCCTTCACCGCTGAGCACGAGATGAATTATAAATACAAATTAAGCACATGAATCAGCGGTGCTTGCCTGGGTTTGAATCCGCAATCATCGATTAAGATGCACGTGTTCTAACACTGGGCCATCTCGATTTCGAATGCTCAGTAATAAGCAAACATGTTTGATACTCACTTTTTGTGACCTACCTATAAGCTTAAAACTCGAAAAATCAGCAAATCACAATTCACTGCTTCGCAGAAGCTTTAAGGTCTGCTATAGCTTCCTGTTCTCCAACTTCAGTATTGAGTAGCAGTACACCTGAATGAAGGGTACCTGCATACTCTGGTATGGTCAAAGGGAGAGGAGGCCTTTAGCCCAGCAGTGGGAATTTACAGGCTGTTGTTGTTGAGCGAAATATAGTATGTGAATTTCACTCAAATTGTAGCCGTTATTCTTATAGAACATACAAGCTTATAATATCATTCTCTTAAAGCTTTAATTCACCAAAAAATCGACAAGATAAGACGGGGTCAAAAGAGAATCCTTCTATTATTTGATACGGGTTTGACAGCAAAAGTTTTAGTTGGCCGATTTGCTAAGTTTCGAAGGAACGAATGGCTTCAATAAAAACGTTAAAGGGAACAAATTGTGAATGACTTGCAACAACTACTAAGTTTTCTTAAGTTTTCTATTCGAAAATGAGAATTAATTCGTCGGAATTCCAAAACATTTTCGTAAATTTAACGTGACTATGTTTTATGCAGATCTTTGGCACTCTGTGTTTTAAATAACATCAATATAAGTACCTTTCTTTAATGGTAAATAAATATAAAAAAATGTATTATACTGTAATTTATAATTTGTCGAACTTCGTTTCGTAAATGTAGGAAAAATATATTATAATTACCCTTAAGGGTTTTCTTAAATAGGTAATCAATTTTCTTTGTTTTTTTCAAATGCAATTTCACTTCAGAGAAGAGAAAATCGCTAATACCCGACGGCTAAAAAGGGCGGAGAATGGCCCATTTTCCGAAGTAACTATATATTTTTCTCTCCGAACGACTCACACATTCGTTTCGTTGAAAGACCGATGCGAGTCACGAGAGTGATACCGAAAGGTGCTGTTTTTCGACCTACTTAAAAATAATGCTACTTTTGAAGGGGATAAACTGCTAACACTGATTTTATTTATTAAACTTAATATAAATAGATTTTAAGTGTGTTAGAATTTTTTTTGTATTCATAATATTCATGAAAAAAATAAAAATGTACAGCTTTAACTATTTTCAATGGTACATATATTATTTCTTCTTTAAAAAAAGAATAGTGCCGTCACAGAAAAAAACTCAATTTTTAGCAGAAGCTTCAGGGAACATATTTTAAAATCTAAAATCATTTCTAATTCTCCTTTGAGTCACTACACAAATGGAATATCAAATTTCAGAGATAAACTTAAGACTCTGTCCTGCTTCTCAGCATGCAGGCAAATTAAAATAATAGGAAGACACACCAAAGGATAACACGTCTCTGGGGATTTGCTTAAAATAAATCCTCAAATAATTTCCCAAAACCGAAAATAAAATAAATGAAAAAGCACAAATTTTAAACCGTATATATACAGGATTTTATTACAAACCAAATGATTGCCTTTGATAGGATAAAGCTTTTTCTAGTACCAATAAAACATTCGAAGGGCTCAGACTTTCTGTTAGAATTTCAATAAAATTTGTCAAAAACGCCCTTGAGAGTTACTCGAGATAAAAGTTAGAAAATTTAATTTATAAAAGACTCGGTGTAATGTAATAAGACATACTAAAGTAAGGTATCCTCGAATACATAAGATATTAGAATTAAAGGACCCTTGGACGATGATGATGTAAAAAATAACTTAAGACTAACATTTAATACAATACTTACTTGCGAAAACACAAAGATAGGCTAAAGTTTTAAGCATATTAAATGACTTACATAAAAAATATTTTTCGAGCATTTCAAGTTTTCTCTTGTTTTATTAAAAGTTAATCTATAAAAAAGATTACTTCCATAACGATTTTTTCGCCTTCCGTACGTGCAATTTTATTTATTTATATTCTTCCATCAAATATATCGAGTATAATCCATTCATATATATTTGCGCTATAAATAGTAAAATTGGAGGATAAGCTAATTAGTTTATAAATATACACATATTCGATGAGTAACGAATTTAATTTAAAATGTAGTTGTATTTGAATATCAGTGAAATCAGGGATATCAGTTTAAATGCCTCACTGCAGAAGTAGTGGTGACAAGCTGCTATATATAAGAGAATATTTGCAGTAGAAATCACTAAGTAAATCCATCCAGCTAGAGATCAATGAAATCAAATCAAATCAATTTTATTCAAGTAAACTTCACCATGAAGCGTTTTTGAATCGTCAACAATTAAATACTACCACCGTTTCGGAAAGCAGCTTCTAGCGACAAGAAACGGCAAGAAACTCGCTTAGATAATAATATATACAAGGTAAAATTTACTCCAACTAGTATGAGATACTCTTATGATGTTTGCCTTTACTGACCGAGTTCACACCAGCGATATTTGGCTAGGCTTCACATGTTCTAATTACTCTGCCGTCTTGGCACCAAATTATTAGTATAGGCAATAAAAATATTTTCTACTTCGAATTTCATTCGTATAATTATTATTCTCAACGTAATATATAACGTTATTTTGTAATGATTATTTGAAATTAAGAAGTCATTAGTGACGAATCTATAACGAACAGATAAATTGTATTATAAAGTAAAGAAGTTCATGCGAAATTCTTAACAGAATACTTCCTACTGAACTACGACTAAAAGTCATCCGTGATAGATTACACTTGATAAAATATATCAGTTCAATTGTTTTTCATCGTATTAAATCAGTGATTTTTTACTATAAAAAAAGTTATCCGTACCTAGAGAAACACAATAAGTCAGTCACGTTACTGATCATTGTCATAAGTCATAACAATATAATATTCTTAAATATTTTTGTCAACAATGTGACTCATTTCTTTCTTTTGAAAGTATGAATATATGGATTATTTAATAAAACACATCATTCTGTATTTCGAATGACAGGGCTCTATTACGCCAAGAAGTACTCTAGACACGGGTTTCGACAGTTTTAATGCCTTCAGAGAGAAAAGTTAAGTTTTTATGTGATAAAGTAAATAGATAAGATTGTTTTATTGTGTATTTCGCATAACGAAACTTGATACAGCTTCTATATTTGGAAGAAACTGGCTGAAATCGTCACGGAAGGAAAATGCGATGTATCCCCCCCAGGCTTTTTAACCTTTCCCCTGTTTCTGTATATTGCGTGCGCCTGTACAAAATATCATTCAAACTTTTTTTTTGTTTTAATTCGCTTTAAATTTTTAACAATATTTTGTCATTGTTATTTACGTATTCTCGAAGTTTGAAAATTTATTTTATTTTGTCTGTATTATTTTATGTTGTATTTATTATTATTTATTGCAATTAATATAATTTATAGCAAAAGCTATAATGCAATCAGGTCCGACAATATCTTTAATAATAAAATAATAGTATTTTACTTAAATCATGTTTAAAAGCGAAATAACATTTTTACAATGTTTGCCTGTCTGTCTGTTTATTTCAGCTAATCTCTGAAACTGCTGGACCGATTTTGATGAGAGCTTCACTAAGAGATCGCTGATGTTGAATTCAAACGCGTACGAAGTCGCGCTAGTCACTTAGTATTATATACAAATAGAAAAAGTTATCGACAATATTTAACATGTATGAACATGTAATGTTCTAATAACAATATATGTATATATTTAAATATTCGATATAGGGGAGCCTTGACCGGGTATCATAGCTTATGTCAGTGATAATGATGAGATGAGATTTTCAGTGATCCCTGCAGCCCAAGACATATGTCGCATGAGGCAAACCTTATAACGTATTGAAACATCCTTAGAATACTGATTAACGGACAGTTGTAGATTTCTTCGTGAGATGATTGCATTGCATAAAAAGAGTTGCGTTAGTTGTATTTGTATGTGTAATTTTAACAATATTAATAAAACAATATCTTACAAAATAAAGCTACTTTTGAAAGTCTGCTGAAATAAAATAAAATAATGTTCAAATTATACACTCTTGCAATTAACTATATAAATATTATAATACCATAAAATTTATGCATATTGTATTCTATTTTCAATTTTCATTTACCGTCAAATCGGCAACATCAGTTATAATATTAGTTATATATAATTCAGTTCTATTATTTGATATGGGTTTGACAACGAAATGTTCTTTTATAGCTGGATGAGCACTTCTAAGTCTCTCAAGTATTGGAATTATGTTTATAATTCAACTCAAACTTGCTAGTTAAGGGGAATATCGTGAGAAAATATGCTTGTGTCAGAATTTTTACTTTTGTAATCCACCCGCAGTGGAGCAGAGTTTTGGATTAACCAGCTAATCCGTTTTTTACAGAAAAGTCATGTTCACATTCGGCACAATAGTAAACGTACTCGTTCTAGATTTTCAGCCAAACCTAGACAACAAATGGACTATTTGATGGTAAGTGTTCACCCCACTATAGACAACGGTGCTTTAAGAAATATTAACAATTCGTTACATCGCCAACGCGCCACCAACGTTAGTAACTAATATAAGATGTTATGTCCCTTATACCTGTAGTTGCTCTGGCTTTATTCCTGTTCAAACCGGAATACAACAATACTGAGTATGGTGGTAGAATATCTGACAAGTGGCTTGTACCTACACAAACGGGTTTGAACAAAGCCCTACCATCAAGTATATGTATTTATTATATATAATTTTAGATGACTGGGAGGTGCATTTAAAGTTATAAGTTATTCTTAAAAATAGTAGGTATCTACTTTAGAACAAAATGCAAGTTTTAGTGAGAGTGTAGGTTTTACAAGCTCTTTTGAATCTTCATTTAAGAAACTATATTAAGTAACCCTACCACCGGTTTGAAATGTAGATTCTACCGAGAAGAACCGACAAGAATCCCAGTAGTTACACTTATTCAACATTTAAAAATACAAAGTTATGTATTAAAAGACATGAATTGGGTACTTGAAACGAAATATTATGTCAGTTTTGAATACACATAATCCACAAAGTCCTTTGTCACATTTAAACGTAATAAATAAAAAAACATCGTTTAGTCATCAAATCAAAATATATTAAATGAAAAGTTAAAATCTGTTTATATAAGGATATTACGAAATGGGGGCAAGTCTACGAGTCTTGCATTGCTCACGGCCCACATGGCTTATACGGCTCTATTCCATATTAAATTTCTTGTGACGTCTTACATACTCGGAAAGCTTGAAGGAATTCATCGACTTTACATTAAAAACGCATTACTTTCTATACTTAGATGCATTTGGTTAGCTAAATGTATTCATTTATCAGTGAAATTAAAAGGTTTTGATTGAGATATCGACAAGGGTTACATGTTTCTTATTAATCTATATATATAAAAATAAGTTGCTGTTCGTTAGTCTCGCTAAAACTCCAGAACGGTTGGACCGATTTGGCTAATTTTGGTCTTGAATTATTGATGGAAGTCCAGGGAAGGTTTAGAAGGTAAGAAAGTATGCTAAAAAATGCTAGGAATATAATAAAAAAAATCTTTGTTTTTCCTTAGATATAGATTTATTAGAGAATTACCACTGATTTCCTATAATTATCGATGTTAGACAATAAAACATTGATGTTTTAAAATTGATTTTGCATTATTTAAAACATCGCTAAGTTTATTTTTCGAATCTATTTCTACAAAAATAAGTGGCATTTTTCGATGTCACTTTATAACTCAAGAACGAGCTCAAATATCCAAACTAAATTTTCAGGGTTTGTTTGGACTATTTAGTAGATGGTTTATGTGAAGTTTGCTCAAAATCGGTCGAGTGGTTCTTCATTTATCACATTTTTTGTAACAAATGAATTTAATAAATGGCTGGTCATTTTGTTAGTGAAGATTTTTCACACGAGGAATTGTGCTGTTACATTAAAAGTAAGCATTCATTAAAAAATGAGTACACTCATCCACCAGTTTTAATAGGTAATACGTTTTATTTCAATTTATTATTTAAAAGTACAGTGTTTGCATTTATTTTCATGTCTAAATATACAGAATAAAGTTACTGCCATGAATTTTTATTCATATCGATTGATGGTTCGTCCACTAGCACAAAATTATATCTCGAGATGTGGTAAACTGTATCATCAGTACATCGTTGATACGTATGCTAAAATAGAAACTGAACGTTTTAATTTTTTTCGTTTCAATCAAGCAAAATAAAGATCCGAAGAATATATTCAATTGCTAGATGCGATAGCGAATGATGCTAATGCAAATGACATCGGGCGATTGACTATATTGCCATCTTCGTTTATTGGTTGCCCACGGCATATGAACGAATATGCACAAGACGCAATTTCTTATGTACGAAAAATGGTTGACCGGATCTATTCATTACATTTACATGTAATCCGCAGTGGGATGATATTAAAAAAAATTTATTTGAAGAACAGTCGACTGACCGTCATGACATAACAGCACGTGTTTTTCGGCAAAAATTGAAAGCACTTATAAAAATAATGTATATTTGGAGAGGTGCGTTGCCATATGTATTACATTGAATGTCAAAAAAGGGGATTTCCGCATGCACATGTATTAATTTGGCTGGTACATAAAATTACTTCGGATCAAATCGATAACGTTATATCAGCTGAAATTCCCGATGAAATGATGCTGAGTTATTTCACGTTGTCGTTAAAAATATGATACAAGGTGTATGAACTATGCGGTGAGCTACATATGATATCGTTACATCTATTTCTCGATTTTAATAATTTCTTCCTTTCGCAAAAAAAATACCGATTAAGATCGATGTTTAGAGCTCCATAAACATTAAGTATCAATGTTCGGTATTGATGTCATTATCAACGCCATAATCATGCTTTTGTAACATCCTCATCCATACTTTGTCAAACATTTGATGTTGTCCCCGTTATGCAGAAATCAAATTGTAAGAATAGTTATATCTTTATAAGTACATGTTTAGGAGGGACAAAAATAACCTTAATTTTAACTAACTTCAATTGTTTACTGTCTATCAGATCAATTTTATGTACATAGATTGTTTGATAAATCTTAAGTTTTGTCACATATTACATTTATGAACGCCAACGTAGGAGTTTCCCTGTCGCGCATGGACATGGGTACGTCGCGTGTTCGCGCGCCGGAAAACCTTCATTTTTGTTTATTTACGCACCATAAAACAAAACAAAAAATATAGTTTATCAGTCAGCTTTAAATTGATTAACAGAGTGTATTGTTACTGTGTGTGTGTCAATATCAAATTGAAAACTTTTAAATATCGAGTATTTTAGACAAACTTTGTTTTGTAAGTATCTAATTGTTGTGATGTGACTATTTTCGAGCAAAATAACGTAGCGTCAGCCTCACTGCGCAGAACTAAAGCAAAATTTGAGCAATAAAAACATAGTTTCGAAAGGAATACATATTCGGCTATTCAATTTATACTCGAATAAGTATTCTTTTTCATAAAACAAAAAAACATAAAACATCCCGTTCAAAAAAATATCCCGTAACAAAAAAAATCCCCCCCTGTGTCATGCATTCATGGACTATGAGTAGGCCTTTGACTTGGTTGAAATCTGGGCTGTTCTGGAGTCCCTGCAACGTTGCCAAATTGATTAGTGATACATCCAAGTAATCAGATGTCTCTACGACGATGCCACCATGTCCGTCCGAGTACAGAATCAGCAAAAAAATCCCATACCATCAATATTAATGGCGAACACATCTCTCACTTAAGATTCGCAGACGACATCGTTATCGTGGCAGAAACGGTCCAGGACCTACAACAAATGCTGAACTAGCTGGCTGATTCTTCTATGCATATCGGCCTACGGATAAACTTGGATAAAGCCAAGATCATGTTCAATGAACATGTTCTACCGAAACCGACTGCGATACACGGCACCGTTCTCGAAGTTTTTTAAAAATATGTCTACCTCGGGCAGACTTTGCGATTAGGTAGAAACAACCTTGAGGGCGAGGTGAATAGAAGAATTCAGCTGGGTTGGGCAGTTTTTGGGAAGTTACGACGAATCTTTACATCGTCGATCCCACAGTGCCTTAAAACGAAAGTCTTCCAGTACCAGTACGTCCTACCAGTCATGACATACGGAGCCGAAACGTGGACACTCACGACAAGGCTGGTCCACCAGTTTAAAGTCGCTCAGCGTGCTATGGAAAGGGTTATGCTCGGCGTTTCTCAGAGGGATCGCATCAGAAATGAGGTGATCCGTCAAAGAATCAAAGTCATCGACATAGCCCATCGGATTAGTAAGCTGAAGTGGCAGTGGGCTGGCCATATTTGTCGCAGAACCGATAACCGTTGGGGGAAACGTGTTTTAGACGTCTCGCCAAACGTAGTGTAGGACGTCCTCAGGCACGGTGGAGTGACGATTTATTTTGAATGTCCAGCAGTGGACAAAAACGGGCTGATGATGATGATGTTGATGTTATAAGTGTGCGTATGTACTCACTTACCTGCGCACACTTTACCCAGAAAGCCAAATATCAAACAAATGACGGCCAATTCCCAAACGCTCAACATAACCTCTAATCACACTTTACAATCGAAAGAAAAGTGTATTTGGTAAACTAAAGTGTAATTTATCGTAATAAAAGTAGAAAGTAAATTAACGAAAATACTTTTTTAGCAATTACTAACAAACAACACATAGTGCGGCGCGCAGGCATGTCGCAACTAATTTACCATTTAGGCCCCACTGATTGGTCGAAACCCCTTAAATTATTGACGTTTTTATTCTAAGTATCAGTTGTTTATTGTTCAAATTTGTTTCTATGCACATCATATTTGGACCAATTTAAGCATTTCGATTATGGCAGTACGAAGTTTGCCGGGTCAGCTAGTATTATAATAATATTAAGTATTTATAACTTCGAAAGACACTCAAGACATAATACTTGCAACGACGACGATAATTTTGTTAGAGTTACGGCATTTTACACTCAGTTTTCAGGTATTATATTCGATTCTAAAATAAGATTGCATAAACAATTACTATTTATGCTATTATTTATTGGACAGGAAAACAAACCTAATAAATGATGGATATTACTACCTATGGATATTGTAGCCGAAAGAAATCGTAACCATTTCAAATATTGGATGAAGGATATTACGTCGCTTGTTCTTACATGGTACACTGGGTCACTCACTCTTTAAAATACAATATAATAATGGTTAAAATTTCTTACAGCACTAATGTCTATGAGTTGTGGTGACCATTTATAAGTTCTCCTTTTTGCCCAATTGTCTATCTATCTTTTATAAAAAACTCTAAGAAAACCAACATGTTTATCAATCTGAGGGTATCCTGATAAGGCTGTCTACAGTCTATTTTTATGATCGACTAGGCAGTCGATCATAAAAATAAACTGTAGACTAATATATATTGTTTCTTGAAGTAAATAAACACATTGTAAATGTCCCAACCTGAGCTGACATGGCCCAGTGGTTAGAAAGCGTGCATCTTAACCGATGATTGCGGGTTCAAACCCAGGCAAGCACCACTATATATATGTGCTTAATTTGTGTTCATAATTCATCTCGTGCTCGACGTTGTACGAAAACATCGTGAGGAAACCTGCCTATGTCTAATTTCATCGAAATTCTGCTACACGTGCATTCCACCAACCCGCATTAGAACAGCGTGGTGGAATATGTTTCAAGCCCTCTCCTTAATAAAAGAGGAGGCTTTATCTCTGCAGTGGGAAATTTATAGGCTTTTACTCTACTTTTACTTTACTTTACTTAAATGTCCCAAGAGGGATTAAGTCTGCTATCTGTTTGAAGAAAAGGTTCTTAAAGTATGATAATATTCAACAAATATAAACAAAAAATACGAGTTTCTATTAATACAACGTGTAAAATAAAATTATTATACAACCCATAAAAGTAACATATTCAAAAAGCAGTGTTTGCAAACATTTTCGCCATAAAAGATAAAATCGTGTAATATTCAAATCACGTGGACGATAAGGGCCAGCGACTCTACGGTTTACGATGACTGTAGTATACTGTAGTCACTCTTGTTCAGTTGTTCAGGGTGCTTCTACATTTGTATTCAGTGCGAGCCCACAAACTTCCCGCGTCACGTCTTTCGAGCACCAAAGGTTATTTGCATCTCACCTTCACGTTTCCTTGCTGTTAAATATGGCATCGTTGGAGTGTTTATGGTAGTTTGAATACGAATCTAATTGAATAAAAAACAAAGAATTTTTTTTAATCGAAGAATTGACACTGATGATATTAATATTGAATGTCTAAGTTTATATCGCCAGCGTCTTCAATGGTCTTCTTTATTCGAAAACTTGCGCGGAAAGAAATCTGAAGCCGATCTTCGTTGTAACAGAACGCGCAGTCTCAGTTGCAGAAGCGGTCATACGAAAACCAATAAATTTTACAAGGTCTGTGAGTATATTTGATAAATGTCCCAGATAAAGACGCGGTGGTGTAGTGATTCAACATTTTCGGGACATAAACTAAAATTTTTATTTCATATGAATTGATAGCTGAAATCATTTTGTTCATTTGTCACAGAAATTATGAACTTGGCTCATTATTGTTTAGAAAAAAAAAAAAACGTAAAAAATATTAGTACTATTTTAATTTTTTAATTAAATATATAGTATATATAATAGTACTAATAATAAAATTTAATTATTAGTACTATTTAATTGTATTTATAATTCATCTCGTGCTCGGCGGTGAAGGAAAACATCATGGGGAAACCTGCATGTGTCTAATTTCATCGAAGTTATGCCACATAGGCATTCCACCAACCCGCATTGGAACAGCGTGGTGGAATATGTTCCAAACCCTCACCTTAATGGAATAGGAGGCCCAACAGTTGGTAATTTACGGCTGTTACTCTTATTTTAATTTGTATTGAGTAAACAGATTTAGTTATGACTCATGTAATAAGATTTATATAATATATTGGTGCTCTTGTGGAAAAAACTGAAGCAATAAAAAAGATGTAAATATTCGTGTCTTGTGTCAAATTATCAGCAAAAGCATAACACCTCGTCTCATTGCTTCCACTGGTGAGAGAAGAGCTGGTTCGTTTTATGCCAAGATGATTGGAATTGCGAACTTAGATGTTGATCTCTTTAAATCGCTTAAAGCTGATTGTGTGAGTTGTATTTGATCTTTCTAGATAACAAAAACTATGTATATTAGTTAAGATAAACTCATTTGAGATCGAATATAAGTAGTTTATTTTCTTATAAAATATTTTCCACAATATAATCTACACTTTCAACTGTATTCGTTACGTTTAGTTTACACTCCACTACTTAAAAATAATGTTTTTGAAGTCTTTGAAGGCTTTTGAAGTCTACTTGAATAAACATAGTAAATTAAATTTAAGATTTATTTTACAGATTATATACCAACCAATTTATGTGCCCTCATTTAATATTTCGGTTTAAAACAATATTTCTTAGCTAAATAATTTATTATTATTCGTACATAAGATTTCGGAATTTCTCTTGAACGTGTTGTGTAATTAATTATTAGAGCTGGTCGTACGTCATAAGTGATTTTGATGTATGACAACAATAGGTCAGGTGTTGCGTGAACACCAGTGATTAGTGTATAGGGGACATTATAAATGTATTGGATATACATATATAGTTATATATATTACTTCTTCACTGTGTGAATAAGTGTCTAGATTTCCACATATTTTAGGTCCATATGACATATCTTCAAATCGTACCTATCATAAATTTTTGATAGTTCTCTTATGTTCCGTGACTAAAACTCTTTGGTGCGGAGAAAATTAGCAAAGCGCATGTTTATAAACATTATAAAACAACAAACATTAAAATATGGAATATGTAGATATTTTTTTATAGACGTGCATTTATGTCAATAATGATTAAAGTAAAAACACGCGGATCTTATGGTATGGTTTTAAATCAGGTTATTTGTTAAAAATATCTTGTGTTTAATTGTAAGGATACACTGTATACATTTGATAAAATTATATTACGTTGCATAGAAACATGCAGTGAAAGTTTGGTAGTTCCCTTAAAAGAACAGTATTTTTCTTCTCTTCTTTACCATACCATATTAGTAATCGTTATGGCCACTTTATAGAAATTGGTCTCTCCCGCCTATAGATTTTACGCTGTAAGAAATATTAAATTTCACATCGTCACCCCACCGAAATTGGAAAATTTGGCTCATGTGCCTTTTTGACAATTTGGTAACCCACCAAGTATGGAAAACAATGTTACTAATTTCGTCATTACGTGATGATGTTAAAATCAGCATCAATAATTTCAGCCTGAAACACGTGTTAGTAATGGTCGTATTTATGAACTATTTGGCAGCTAATTAAACAGGCATTTAACGTACACACTAACAATTTAAAGCGTGAGGTGAATATTAACTTTAAAGAAGGTTTAACTCATTCTATGACCTATGGTTAACATATTTAACTTTGTTAACCAAACATCAGTCGATTCTGATTCAAATTTTCATGACGAGTATGAGAATGATCGATGATAGATATTTGACCTTGAATTAACATAAAATAGTGTATATTATGACTTACAGATAGCAAAGTTATAATCAGAACTTTGGAAGTGGATGGAGTAGGTGGATATTCCATTCCATACTCACACCAATTAGATGTCTGAAAACCCACAACAGCATTCATCAGCATTTTTGCCTCGTATAACAACTGTTTAGAATCAGCTTATGCAGGCGATTTTTCCGAACCGATATTACTTGAAACCTTCAAGCAAAGAGCGCAGACATGCCTTAAAAATCGGCATCGCCTCTGCAAGCACATCATTGAAGATAGCCTTGGGCAGTGGTAGTCAATTTCCATCAAAAGAGCCTCCAGCTAAAATAAAAAAGATTTATAAATCTGCAATACATTATACAGCAGAGCTATGGGCAAATAACTTAAAGTGTCAAAGTGAACTACTTTTTTTATGTGATAGGTGGCAAACGAGCAGGAGGCTCACCTGATGGAAAGTGACTACCACCGCTCATGGACATCTGCAGCACCAGGAGGCTTGCTGGTGCATTGCCAGCCTTTGAATTTGATTTCGTTTTCTAATTCATTTAAACTCGAACTTTGGAGTTAGATATTTTTGTCTTTTTAATACCATTTTAACAAATATTGTACTTAAATTAAAAATGAATAATCCATACTAAATATTCACAATACATCAGTTACTTTCGACGTCGATGGTCATACCTAAACAACGTTTGCCTTGCCTTGCTTGAGCTAAATTCGATAAAGTTCTAATACGTTCCTGTTATAGTTTAAATTGTACCACCTACTCTTCAGGAAGTCAATTAAACTTAAGTAATGTGTATTTATGTTGTTATATAAATAGTTAAGAGAAAACGCTTAGTGGATAGGAATATAAATAGCTATCTCTTCGTGGGACGTTCAAGTCGGTCGATAATAGTCGATTAACTTCTGGATCAAACGATTGAGGCGATTTGAGCATTCTAAGCTGAATTTGGAATAATATAAAGCCAAATATCCAATCCAAAGAGGGCAAGGTTTGGAGTCTACTATAGTACGCTCCAATCAAATTAAATTTTATCATTTTTCAACTTTGGGCTACGATTCAATTTTCAACAAAGTATTGTTGATCAACGAAAATCGATTGCGTATTTTTATTCGATTCTTATATTATTTTCCATAGTATAATTTACGTCTTACGTTCCAAGAATTCCTATATTAAGAGAATCATGACAAGGTATTTTGAAGTTGATTTATTAGTACGAAATTATCTCTAAGCACGAGCTCATGTGCGCTTGCATGAACATGAGCTCTTAAGACTCGCATAAATATCGCGGTAAGAAAATATCACACAATTTATATTGTTTAGTCGTGAAACGGGTTTTAGAGTAACAAAGTCTCCCATTTGTTATCTCTAATGTTTCCATCATAACCCCTCGCATCACGTATGCAAGACGTCAGCGGAGATAAACCGAGCATTGCTTGAAATGTAGTATTACTATAGTACAGCCAGCGACGCAGGTTACGGCAAGCGAGCTTTAATTTTAATACTTATGACAAAAATATTTTATTTTATTTTTGAACAGACATATGTTCAATTATCACCAAAAAATTGGAATGTATCATTTAAGCAAACTAAGAAACTGAAAATAATTGATCATATTTATTAATTAATTACAATTTTAGAAATAATTACGTAATCGTTAATAAACACTAATAAAAATTGCTAAGGGAACATTTAACATCAGTTCATAATAGCAATCTCTAAATTGTGTTTGAATTTTGATTTTATATAAATATATTACTTCTGAAATATTTAATTTTCTGAATCAAACTTTTCAAAGGGCAGCGATAAATTAATTTACATTCATCTCCTATTGAAAGAATCGTTGTGGCGTAGATCGGACTTAAGCATTAAAAAATTATATCACTAGAATAAAGTATCAAATACAAGGCCATAAGTAAGATTATGTTCAATCACCAATTTATTGTAAGTACCGCACTTACGAAAAAACAAATTGTAGTAATAGTTTAGAAGAACAATAAATTGTGAAATTCATTCGATTCAGCGACAGTTGCTCACTGTACTCGGAGTTAGAACATATAGCACTAAGCTCCACAGTTTGCAGGATTCAAAAGGAATGCCACCACAGTTTGCGTCGCCTGATGTGAATTTCAAAGTAAACAAAAACCTTAACAGCCGAAACGTTTTCATAATAAAGCACTCACGTTACAACGGCATACATCGTGTAATGTAAGCATTTAGCGCGTGTCAAATTAATTGAGTCGAGACCGAGTGATGTACGATGATGAGTAAATATTGGAGCGTTCTATTTATGCTCATTATAAAATGCGGCACGCTTAAGAGAGAGAGAGACAGATATATAGTTAGTCACTTTCCTTTAGATGAACTTCCTGCTCGTTTGCCAGCTATCACATAAAACAAAAAGAAAATAGAGAAATTGGTGGCTTGGTATTGTTGAATTTTCAAATTCTTATTTTAATGTATGTGTACTCGTATAGTATTTTAGTAAATATTCCAAGCGATCGCGAGCGCTATCAACCTTCGATTGGTCTGTTTTCATATGCTGCATAAAATGTTATCTCATGTTATCGCCATCCAGTGAAGCAACGTATAAAATCTAAAAGGTTTCTGTAATTCTAGAAATGAGACGTCCAATATCGAACAGTAGGAAAGTAACCAAGTAACGCTTGGCTAGGTCATCTTGACCCTTGAGGGCAAGGTTTGGAGTCTACTATAGTACTCTGCTACAATGCACAGTTGAGTACACATTTAGCAAATTTTTATTGAAATTAGACACGTGCAGGTTTTCTCACGATGTTTTCCTTAACTACCGAGCACGAGATGAATTATAAACATAAATTAAGCACACGAAAATCTAGTGATACTTGCTTGTGTTTGGACGAGAAATCATTGAATCATTGCAGGCGGCAGGCTAATCACAACGTCATATAGGGACCTTGGTAGAAATATGGACGGGTTATTATTGTTTAAAAGTTATTTTTTTTTTTAAATATCATATTCGTCAGTGATCCTGTAACTGATAATTTACTATCCAACTTTTTAAAATTAATAAAAAAAAATTATGACATTAATGTGAAATAATTTAAGGAGATATAATTGTAGCTTGTTCTAAAACGTTGCTCATATTTTAGTTATACATTATAAGTTTCGATACAATGATTTTCAAGACGTTATCCTTCATTCTAGAGTGAGAGATGAATTGAATTTGTAAATACAAAAGCAGATGAGTTTCCAATTCAGCTGCGCTTGACGGGATAAGCCCGCGAACGTCGATTAATATCTACGTGTTACATAATATATTTGGCCATCTTGAATCCCTATGAATATCGTATTAAAATTTTAATCGTGAAACTTTCGTTTGCCAACCCATCGCGACAAGCTGGCGAAAATTAAACTATGTCACATAAAAGACATGTTTTTAATTATACTATAATCAAAAATATATATATAATATAAACGTCGTAAAATATTTACACTAGAAGTTCTTACAAAGAAATGAACTAAATAAAAAACAAATTAAAATTAAAAATACCTAATGTAAACAATTAATACCGCATGGAATGGTTCAGGAATGCTGTGAGCGCTTTCTCGTAAAATTGCAGCTGTGATTCTGTGGAGGATATATTAATTTAATAATTTTCATTTTTTATTAATTTTCTCCAAAAGCCAGTTGCAAACCGTACAAAGTTTAATATAACACTGGATATTACCATTGAATACTTATTTATAAGTTGAGTCTCTGTTAACATTGATATTCGCTGGTAATCAAAAGATGAAATTAAAAATACATAACATAAATTGCATATATAGTTTTTAATCGACATAAAAACATATATATTACAAATATTTAAGAATAGATTAATAATATACAAACAAAAACACACATCAATACACATAAGTAGAATAAAAATAAAAAATTCTTATTGAGATGTGATATGCTTATCAAACGAATTTCAAACCGAAACCCACAATTTAAATGAAAAAAACATCAATCAACGGAGCATCGTCCTATCTAAACAATAAATTTCGAACTAGCTGCAATAATGTTTGTACATAAACGATACAAAAGATTTACGTAACATGGCATTAATTAAAATGTCAATCAAGCCAACAATGGCCGACTCGATTTATGTTGTATCGATTTACAATGAGCTGAAACTAAGATGAGCACTCTGAAATATCGACTTGATGTCTTTGATGGAAATATTAAACGCCAATAATGCTCCATCAGTGAGTGAAACTTTAAATAATGATTAGTTCTGAATAATATATCATCTGTGTATATAAATAATCGATTTTATTTACAAAATTTTGTTGAATTAATTCGAAACGGTTCAGTTGATTAAACACTTCGATTTTAACAGAATACGCATTCCAATCTGGAAAAGCGCATTTCACCTGTTTATTTTATCTTTTGTTTGTAAAGGAAAACGTCGTAATATCTTTCTCGATGAATTTAACCTGCACGGAGGGCGCATTTTAATATGATTTAATCGAAAATATAATTGCTTGAATATGATATTTAATCCGAAAGCAGTATCACGTTTATTAACATTAATCCTTAAATCTATATAAGTGATAATATTTTTTTTTACTGTATAAATCTTGACCGCGTTTCAAGCATGCTAGCAGTATTTCCCCGTCGAATTGCAATTCCTATCCTCTGGACAAAAAAACAGCCAGCCCTCCTGTCGCCAATAGAGGCAATATAGCGAGGTATTATACTCTTAATTAAGCTTATAAAATATTATATGTCCCTTGTATTTGCAATTATACCGGCTCACTCATACATCAAAGCAGATCTCAGCAATACTAATCATCGCTGTTTCGTGTACCCCTACGGTTAACAAAACTCGAGTATCGTAGTCATTAATTCTTTATCATAGTCATTTAACTCAAAAAAGAGTTTTTAATCCTTACAGTGTTAATGATATTCGTTTGCGTTCGATATGCGTTAACCAAACTTGCCTGACAAATTGAAATCGTTTCAGACGTAATAATCAGCGTAGCAACTAAATACGATTACCATTCCAAAAATATACGTTCTCGTATATTATCACAGGGAGTTGATCTGTAAAAGTGTAAACGAATCAAAAAAGATTATCATGATTAAATCAATAAGGGAGAGCATAAATCGGATTAAGCTGCACGCCGTTGTTCGACCCATTCTGATGAGTTAACGAAGTGATATCCTGCGTTGAATTTTACGTAGGTGATGTATAAGCTAAAACGTGACTAGAAAGGTATCCATTTTTATGGACACTCGTGTCGACTTCGGGTTGAGAGCTTTTATATGAGTAAACTAATAAGCGAACTATTAATTTATTCTAAGCTAGACAATGTACATACACTCTACGCATTATTTATTAATCTTGTTTTATTACATCTGATACTACTTTATTCAGTGTATATTATGTATATTAAGAGACGAGACGTCCAGTCGTCGCTCATTTTAACCGATGATTGCGGTTTCAAACCCAGGCAAGCACCACTTAACAATCAATATTCACATCAGTGCTTAATTTGTGTTTATAATTCATCTCGTGCGCTGCGGTGAAGGAAAACAACATGAGGAACGCATGTGTCAAATTTTATCGAAATTCTGCCACATGTGTATTCCACTATCCCGCATTGGAATAGCGTGTCGAATATGTTCCAATTCTTCTCCTCAATGAGAAAGGAGCCCTTAGCCCAGCAGTGGGAAATTTACAGGCTGTTGTTGTCGTTGTTGTTGTCAGTGTATATTTCTTTATACATGTATTAAAGATTAAGTTTGACATCGCTGTACCGATCACAGTGAATATTTACAAATACGAACATATGCATATTTTTATTTTAGTTACTAGCAACTTGAAAATGAAATTGTTACAAAAACCTTGTAATGCCTTATGAGTGCAGGGCAATAACGATATCAGAGTAATACAGCATCAATAGTACTCCCCTGGGATGCAAAATGTACGCAAGTTGATGCAGATAAGACCCGTAAATTAATCATTAGTTTAAATTACATGGTATTTAGGTACTATCAATAGTTAGCCTTTCATAATTTATGAATAACAATCGGTTGAGAGCAATGAACTTTGTTACTAAGACTTTGTTGATATGCTTTTGAGTTATTGTATTGTATTTATTATTGATGAATTTATAAATATAGAATAATACAAAACCGAAACTATAATCCTGATTCAGACTGTTGAGGGGTAGTAGAAACATTTAGGATGCAAAACGATTAAATAACTTATGTATTTAATTCAACAACGTCATAAGCTCTTTCAATATTTAAATACATATATGACGTATTCAGATCTAAGTTGATTTTCTCTATCAATACGATATCTGTTTTTGATAGCGTTACTTTCTCCGAACAGAAAGGAAAGGCTTCCGTGGCTTTTTGCATATTTTTTTTTTATCGTTGGTCCTTTTGCATACTTTACATTTACATAGATTTTACCTGTTGATATTATAGACACAAGTTTTGCCATTGATATTTTGAAATAAAACGGAAAACTCTGGCAAATGAGACACCTGACGGTAAGTGGTTACCATCAGGTGTCCACCACGCTGCACCAATCTGGTTTAGAGGATTAACATATGGAAGAATTTCGTTGAAATTAGATACATGCAGGTTTCGTTACGATGTTCTCATTCACCATCGAGCACGAGATGAGTTACAGACATAAATTAAGCCCATGGAAATTCAGTGATGCTTATACGTCTGATCCCGCAATCATTGGTTAAGATGCATCATCGAGGCCATCTTGGTTCTTCGTCATAAAAAATATTATAAGTCTCAAAGGCACCACCAACCTTGGGAACCAGTCTGTCTGCGGGCCCCATATGCATCATACGCTGGCTCACTCACTTTGCAAATTGGAACACAACAATACTATGATTTGCTATTGGACAATATAATGTATGGTGTGTTATAACTATATATACAGAGTATAGTATATATAGTTATATTTACAGAGTTATTACAAAGATCTACCACTAATTAAACTAGTCAAAGTAAGAATTTAAAACTAGTAAATCATATTATATCATACTGGGCAAGGCCTCCTCTTCTAATAAGGAAATATTTTAAAATTTATTCTTCGTTTCGGCAATTTTTGTTGATACACGTGTGTGGATCAGGCAGACGCAGATTTCTTCACAATTTTACTTCCCCGAATTAATGGCGTTTGCTTAAGTTCTAGCTCGCATTCTTAGTCTTTGATTTCGAAACCATTTTTAGATTTCCAATAATGTTGACAATTAGAGGAAATGAAGAGGCCAACCTACGTTTAATTGAGGCAGTTCCGAAATATAGAGTACTTCGATTTTCAAAAGCAAGCCTTATTAATGGAATTTTTCGCAATGTTTGTACACGCACGAAGGTTTAATTACAGAGTATAATTACGATAAATATAATATTATGTTACTTTTCCTTCAGTGGAGGTTAAAAATACACCGCAGATATTACATGAACATCTATTATCCTCCGGTCTCAGCTCGATTCGTGTTGTAAATTTGCAGACTCATTAAACGAAATTGACAGGAAAAGATGTTCAGGAAAAATCTTACGAGAATATTTTCGTAACATTTGAGGTAATAAATAAACTGTTTCAAATTTATTATTAAATATTTGTCAATACATACGCGGAATTTTAACTACAACTTTCGAAGATTTGTTAGCTTCATATCAGTTTAAAAAAGAAGTAGTATTAGTCATTCAAGTTCTCTTTTTAAAATTATTAAATTATTATAAAAAAGAAAATCTTCATCTATCAAGACGGGTTGATCGAATTGTACAATCAAATTTGAAAACAGTTCAACTCAACCTACTGATATTGAATTGTGATTCTATAAAAAATAACTTTGACACACCATTTTTACACGTATCCTTTAAATTTTATTAGTAAAGTCCATTTCACATATTAAATTCTGACATTTCACGTACGTGTTCTGCGGCGAGTTTCAAGTTTCTTTTAATAGAATAACTTTAGTATTAACAAGACAATCAAATTCAAACTGAAGCCTTAAAAAAAAAACTTTTTAAAATATTCCCTAATAATAAACAATTTTAACCAATCAGGGTCGTATAATTAATGATTTATTTGCCAATAATTTTTAGCTCTAAAGATGTTATTCTTACCATGATAGGTTGGGTAATTTATCATTTACAACGATTTACTGTACATCCCTACGGCGTTGGGCGTCTGACCCCTGTTCCTTCACTAAACGTATTTCTTTTGTACGTAATGACGATTAACCATCACGAGATTTATGACTGCATTATGTAGCAACTTATATTTACATTATAAATATTACTACTACCATTTGAATGAATGAATTATACTTTATAGCACACCACAAACAAAAAACGAAAGTAACACAAAATTAATAAAATACAAAGAAATAATTGAAAAAAAGGGAAGTACATTAAAAGTGTTGTACAACGGGCGGACTTATGGCTTATTCGCCATCTCTTCCAGAGAACCCAAAGATATATGCCAATAAGATGTATGGCTAGATATGATTAAGTACAGGCTTTTAATAATATAATAATTTAACTTCATATATTTTTTATGTTACCAGGTCTTTTAAAAATTTATTTTAATAAATATATAACTTTTGTAAATAATCTGTTAATATGTATGTAGGCTACATATTATATCACAATAGTACAAAGCTTCGTACCCATTATAATTGAAGTGTAAATGTCGTAACACAAAAGGCAGGTTTTCTCACGCAGTTTTCTATCATCGTCAAAGTTTATTATAAATACAAATTGTAAACTGTTATTAGAATTTGTTCAAGATTGAGCAACAGTCAATTTTAAAGATGATGTTATTCTAACCTCACTACCCACCATTTCAATTTGGAAGATATTTCAGTATGCTTAAAAAACAAGTATCGATAATTATGATATATCTCTTCATTATACGTATGGTATAAATTAATACTAATAGTATAAATGTGAAAGTAACACTGTCGGTCTGTAGCTTATTCACGCTCAAACCAATGAAGTGAATTTGGTGAAATTTGGTATGAAGTACACCTGAAGTTCAAGGAAGGATCATCATTATCATCATCATAATCAACCCGTTTTTGTCCACTGTTGAACATAGGCCTCTCTTCACTTGGAGAAGGAAGGATATAGTCTACCTTTACTTTTTAGAAAACCAACCCCTAAAACGCGTAGTTACGAAATACAACAATGTTAAAATTTATGAAGTACTGTCCTCTTGAATTCTTGTCGCGTAGGCGGTATTAAAAGGTTTACCACTTAAAAAACTTCTAAAGTATCCATACTCAACATTGTTAAAAGTTAATTTAAATTTCGGGCTTAGTAATATTAGATAACTTTTGTCTTCGGTATCAGATTACACACACACACACACACACACACACACACACACACACACACACACACTGGCTTTGTTTCCATACAACCTATATATCTGTGGAGATCCACATAAACTAGTTCCAGAAGGATTTGCTTATAAATTGGAGTTAGCTGGAGCCCAAAGAATCCAGTCAGTCACTTAGCAAAGTTGATTATAGTCGTCAGAACTTGGAACGGGAGCCGAAAAACTTGCAACGGCCTTTCTCAGATGGTACTAGAGAGATTATTGAATTTAACCAACATAATCCAACAAGCGCCAGATGCGGCCGTCGCTCTTAAGGAAATGATCGCCCATTTCTCTATTTACTCTAGAGCGAGCCCGGATAATGGTGTATTTATTAAATGGAAAGATCTTATTAGCCACCTTTGAACCTATGTTTTGTTTCGTTTTATGTTATATTGAATTAAGACCTTTTATCAGCAAGATGCTCTTAGTTCAGCCGCAAATATTATTAGCGATTAGATGGTAAGTTCTGCTTAATCTAATTTGAGAGCCTCCAGGGCTACTTATTGTATGAATGAATAATATATATTTTTTTAAAGTAACTAGTACACTAATAATTGTAATTGTCAAGTTATCTTAATACGATCGAATGCTTCGAGAGACAATCGAGTGAGTGATGCGGAGTCGTATACTAAATGGTTGTAGTAATTTATGTTCGTCGTTTGGCCCATGGAGTTCAATCCAATGCTTTGATCCCGGGACTAATAAATATTCAGATACGACTGATTTTATTGTTTGTTTGTTTATTATTAACAGCTGTCATCTGTTCTATTCTTCTGTTCGCCATTTAATTGGCCAGTATAACGACGATTATTTGATCTAATGTTGGAAAACCCAGAAGGTGCCAAGAAAAAAATATAATAAATTTTCCTGTATCTTGTAAACACTTAAAACTTTTGATCCTGTGCCTAAATTATTTCCATACATGTCAGATTGACCGCAATGGTCAGTTAGGCTATGAGATTGAATAAGAATAGAGTATACTCGTATTTGTCCAAACACTTTAGCAGGGTAGCACTCTCAATTTTCCCTTAACAATCGTCTCCATAGGGCAAATCGACGAGAGAGACATAATATATTTGGTGGTAGGCTTTGTGTAAGCCCGTCTTTGTATATACCACCCACGCATCACATATTGTACTGCCAAACAGTAATACTTAGCATTGTTGTGTTCTGGTTTGAAGGGTGAGTGAGCCCTTATAACAGGCACAAGGGACATAACATCTTAGCTCCCAAAGTCTGTGGCGAATTGGCATAATGTAAGCAATGGTTATTTCTTTCTTAAAGCGTCAATATTTAGGGGTAGTCATTATAATATCAGGGCCATATTTGATGGTCAGCCTACCTATTAAATTTAAAAAAATGTGTTCAAGCAATCTTAAAATTTTTCAGCCATAACGCAGGAATTTGTTCAGTAGTTGTGTAAGGTGTACCATTATTTTAGCAGTTATTTTAACACTAAGGTCATTGTTCTATTTTTGTATTAAAGGTGGAAGCAATAGCTAATACATTTTCCACTTCTTATCATGTGTCCAATTTCATCATCGAAAAATGTACCTAAATAAATATAAGCATTTGAATATAAAGTTATTATTCTTTCTCAAAACTTGAAACGAAAACAATACCAAATTATCCGAATATGAACAATTAATTCTGATGTTCTAATGTGGTAATTATCGTTGAAAGTACAATTGTATTTCTACGTGGATTCATTCAATTTGAATCTGATATTAGGTTGAGCTTTCACGTACACATTATTGCTATTTAAAAAAAAAATAGTATAAAAATATACGTTTATTGATTAAAAACCACTAAAACCTAATTAAACTACACAATTAGTTCAACACACGAAAAGTAACTTATTTAGATTTCAATATCGATTTGATAGTATTATACTGAGTATAATTTAGCATAAAAAGGAAAATAAAAATAGTCACAAATTTAAAATATTAACAATTGACATAAATAAAATTTTAACAAAAAGAAAAACCGACTTCAAACATAACACTATTTTAAAACAAATGAATATGCACGAAAAAGTAATAAAAATAATTGCGTATTCAATATATTTTTTAGAGTCTTCCTAAGTTAAATGAAATGAAAAATATTAGACTACTTAAAAGTCGATTAACGATTATATCATGTAGTTATAGTTATTGGTATATTTGGAGCCGGTGTCAGCCACGGTGCCCTTGCCCCGACAATCAAAAGAAAGAAGCGATACGAGCCCCTTGATTGATCCAGTATATTATTGTGTAAAATGTAATTTGTAAAAAACATATTTGTTAAAGTATTCTCGTATTGTTTTTTGATAGATATACTGTAGGGTTTTATTGGCTGACACCGACTCCAAATATAACAATAATTATAACTACATGATATAATCGTTAATCGACTTTTAAGTAGTCTAATATTTTTCATTTCATTTAACTTAGGAAGACTCTAAAAAATATATTGAATACGCAATTATTTTTATTACTTTTTCGTGCATATTCATTTGTTTTAAAATAGTGTTATGTTTGAAGTCGGTTTTTCTTTTTGTTAAAATTTTATTTATTTTTTGATTTTAAGTGAAGCTGATGTTGACTAACTAAATTTTTTTAATATGGATAGATTAAGCGTTCCGTTTATATGAGTCAGAAACTACTCCGAGGACAATTTCAAAGGAAACTTGCGAATAATGCAAAAATAGACTTTCGAAAATGCGGATTTAATACGTCACGCGGCGTAAACTACAAGGATCCCTCGAAAGAGCTGTAATCGAACTCAGCAAAAAAACTTTGAAAAAGACCAACTATATTTCGTACATCATATGACATCACATCACATACACAAAATTTGATTAAAGATAGTAAGAAATTCTGCCCCATATCGCACCCTAACTGCGAGCCGTATAGGAGTTCCATCACTACATAGTATAAAACAAAGTCGCTTTCTCTGTCCCTATATCTTTAAATTTACGCAACGGATTTTGATGCGGTTATTTTAAAAGATAGTGTGATTCAAGGGGAAGGTTTGTGTATATAATACATGAACAATATAGTAAAGAAACACTGATAATTTTAGAAGTTTGCGATGTGATGTCGTATATAAACAAATTCTGTAGTATATTTAGTATCAGTATTGCACCCGTGCGAAGCCGGGGTGGGTAGCTAGTTGATTATAATATTCGACTATGATAATTACATAAACATAACCACATTACGGAAGGTGACTCAAATATCCAAATAACTTATAAATAAAAGATTCGACCGAGTATCGCTAACGTGCTCCTCAGAATTGTTCCGTTCCCTTCCGTTCCGTTACTTTGTCATGGATCCTGTGCTCAGAACCTTACCAAACTTTCACCAAATTACCCTTGAAGTATATATTTTATAATAAAAAAAGAATTATCAAAATTGGTTAACGTGATTTTCAGTTATTCACCTATTTGTCGCGCATATACATAATGCAAATTTAAGACTTATGTCGTTTTCACATGGATACCATCATCGGAAAAAAAAATAAAAAAAATGGGACCCCACGGGAAGCACTACCTTTCAAACAAAAAAAAAATTATCAAAATCGGTCCACACAGTGAAAAGTTATGAGGTAACAAACATAAAAAAAAAAAAAAAAATAAAAAAAAAAAAAAAAAAAAAAAAAAATACAGACGAATTGATAACCTCCTCCTTTTGGAAGTCGGTTGAAAATGAAATGTCAGCAGCCATATGTAAAATTATGGTTGCGTTAAATAGACCGGTTATTATAAAAGGATATGGACATTCATCACTGTACAAAAAGTAATAATGTTATAAAAAATATTAATAAGAAATGAAGTCGATTTCCTTCACGCACATATGTATGTATATATAGTAGTGCATACCTGGGTTTGAACCCGCTATCATCGGTTAAGATGCAGGCGTTCTAATCACTGGGGCATCTCAGCTCTCGATTAATAATTGATCTTAATTTAAGTAAAACAGTGTTGCGTAGCTATATAATATATACTATAATTTATTCGTCAATCGGTATAGTATATTCTCTTATCGCTAAGAATAGTAGACAGTTAACCTTAGAAAACCTATTGTTGGGAACAACCCGCACATTAACCACACAACATTGATTTTATGTATCTAAGTAGATTCCTTTACTCTTATCTGTATTTAGTATGTCGACCTAGCGATGTTAAAGCCTTCCTTGTGAAACCTTTTTTATAATACCTAGTTATGACATAGTAACTTTATATTAAGATGACACGAGAAAATGAAAGCTGATCTTACATAAATTATAATAAAAGCTGAGGTTACACATACTTCGTAAACATTGCGATTTTTTTTTGCTATTTTATAATTCTCACCATCCACGCCTTATAAAATATATCAATTGTATTAAAAGTAATGCTTAATTTTCGTCATTAGATTTGTGGTCGAGCTTTGTGTAAGCCCGTCTGGGTAGATAACACGAACTCATCAGATATTATACTGCCAAACAGTAGCACTTAGTATTATTGTGTTCCGGTTTAAAGGTTGAATAACCAGTGTAACTATGGGCACCGGGTACATAACATCTTAGTTCTCAAGATCAGTGGCGCTTTGGAGATGTAATGAATTGATTTATATTTCTACCAGCGTCATTGTCAATGGTCGTTCGTGACCAGGTGACCAATTTGCTTGTACGCTTACCCATATTATAAAAAAACGTTGATAAAATATTGTGTGGAAGAAATCTTTATTTAAGTAATCATATGCAACGAAACAGACCGTGTCACGTATATTTTTCATATTTTTTTTCTTTTAGTGTACACTGAAGAGTAAAATAAATAAATTGATACACTGTTCATTAAATAAGCTTAAACGATAGTTATTCGCATAGTATCATTTACGTGTAACAGAACAATCGCTAGTCGTTTCAAATAATCGCTTGCTATTTGCAATTTATCGTTCAAAAACAATTAAAGAGAGATTACAGTGTATGCCAGGCATTAGCTATTTTATAATAATAATCCCAATCAAGCTTGGATTAACTTCGAAGTTTGAACATTTAATTTGAAAATAATTAATTCAACAATCAAAATTATACCGTCGGTTTAACAAAAGTTAAGCGTATTAAAAATAAACGGGATAATCTGATATCTCCGATTTAAACACGAATCGTAATTACTTAAAGCAACCCATCACTTACATTATGCGCAAGTAATTTGAGTAAATACTCGAATTGGGATGAAATTAGCTTCAAACATTCTCCACTGTTGATGTGGCCTTATCCCAGCGGTGGGATTTGCTTACTTCTACTTTATTCGAATTGATTATATTTGTCATTAGCGTGAAACGTTTGCGTTAAAGAATTTTACTCAAATGATTTCAATTATATTGTAAGACATAATAACACACATACTCGTATTCTTATATAAAGAAGTGATTTCAATAAAATATCTGATGTGATTCATACATTCTAATATAAATACTATTTGGAACGATTTCATAGAGATTAGTGATGTTTTTAAATCATTATTTAAAAGCCTCGACAATTGTGAGTGCGTTTAATAACAATGAAAGGCTATATGTAAAAGTTAGGTAAATATGTTCTAAGTAGGTAATATACTGTTAATGTACTGCTAAGGGGAAAAGTTTGAAGGTGCGCTGTTAGTCTGCGAGTCAATGAACTACCACGGGGCTGAATGTCAACAATAAAAACGATGTAGTTTTCATATTTGATCCCGTGATGGCAAGTAATTGTTTTTCTTTTAACTTCCATACTATCTAGATACGTGGGCGATAATATAGTAGAAGAACGTATTTTAAGTCATCAAAAATAGTACGTATTAGTTTAACTTAAGATCTTTTAAATACTAGTAAATAATACTATACGTGTAAATATTAGTTTGTTTGTGAAAGTCTATTCTTTTTAACGACTCTCGATTCTTATTAACTAGTAATGATGACTTCATTCATACACAAAAGAAAAGTTTTCCTCTATAAAAGTGACTACGACAATCTGGTCAGTAAAAGTGCAACTTTCGTCCCGATATCCTCTTAAGCTTTGAGCTTTGAAAGGTCAAAGAGCCTTACGTTCAAAAAAGTGCTTTATATATCAAAGATGTTAACTTTTTAGTCGACTTCAAAAATATAATATAAATTTTTAATTTTCACCACAAATATAGAAATTATCCATTTTATATCTACTACACTAATATAGTAAATTTGTTTGTTTGATATTTTTGTTTTCATACACTAACTGAATCAATTATAATAGAAAAATAATTTCGTATTAAATCGTCCGAATATTGAGGAAAGCTGTAAATTATTATATAATATTAATAACGTACTACGAACCATGGGAGCGGATCATGAAGATTTAACGCGAGTAAAACCACTTGGAACGGCTAGTATTGTCATACTCGGGTTTAAACCGTTATCATACCTTTTTATATTATATTTCACGACGTTTCGAAGGTCTTATCTTTGTCGTGGTTACGAACTGAAAAAGGGTTTTGGTTGATACACAAAATTGATTAAAGGAGGTCACTAAATTCAACTGTTTTTCATGCATATGTGTTCTAGAAATCTTTGCTGAATGTAGCTGGCTTTACTTTTATAAACTATTCAAATCAAAAATAGTTATCAAAGTGTTAGTAATAATCGTGGAAAATTAAATGTTTGAACAGCGTGCTTTATAAAGTCTACTAATATAAATGATATGATATATTTATCTGATAATAATAATTACTAATTTTATTTTAAATTCTAATATCTAAATTATTATTACCTCTCATATTTGCCTCTCCCTTTTTAAATATTAGTGATTAGATAAATAATTAATGATTATTTAAATTATTTAATGTAAAAAAAATGTAATGACTCAGAAAATAGGTCGTGTGCATCTTAACCGACGATGAGTTTCATGTGCATAATTTGTGTTTACAAAACATTATGCTAAATTTGCATCTATGATTTCAATGAATTTCTGCGACATATGTGGGTAGTGGAATTAGTTCCAAAATTTTACTTAAAACGAGAAGAAGCTTCACTAGTGGGCAATTGAGAACCTTTGTTTACTAAGTATTGAAATTAAATATAACAGAAAAAAATTGTGCTTATTGCTATTAACATCATAATAAATAAATATAAATTTATCACGTGGAAGATAACGTGATATTGTATTCAGATATAATTTTATTAAAAATTGTCTTGAAGCGCTGTCACGTGCTTAGATTCTTTGTAGAAATATTTATTGATTATTCTATTATTTTTTATGTTGTTCATCATAAGTTGAAAATCGTGATAAAAAAATTCATGTAATTATATATATGCACATGTTTAGTTTTATTTATGTATTCAATTACTTTTTTTTATGGTATAGGTTGGCGGACGAGCATATGGGCTACCTGATGGTAAGTGGTCACCATCACCCATAGACAATGACGCTGTAAGAAATATTAACTATTCCTTACATCGTCAATGCCTGTAGTTACACTAGCTCACTCACCCTTCAAACCGAAACACAACAATACTGAGTACTGTTATTTGGCGGTAGAATAACTGATGAGTGGGTGGTACCTACCCAGACGGGCTTGCACAAAGCCTTACGAAGTGAACTTTCCCTAGAGTTTATTTGGGTTTTTATATCCTAATAATACGAAGTTCGAATTTCCCACTGTGTATTTATATTTCATTTCATTACTATAATACACGTAAAATATAAGTATAAACACAAAACACATAAAACAAACAGTTACAATAAAGTTAACATCAAATCATGATACACATACTTTTGAAACCAATAAAGTTATATTAGAAAATGTGAAGCACGAATATTGTCAGGCAGTTATATCCGAAAGAAAATCTTCTCAAGATAATGCAAATCTGAAAACGGATACTTATTGGAAATATTTCAATTCAGACGGAAACAATATTAGGTGTATGAATAAAATTCTCAAACAAATGAGACAAAGAACGTCGTATCCATCTGAAGGATATATCTTACGTGCTAAATCAAGTAAAGGATTGGAATATTTCCGCCTTTATAACCGCCGTCTTATTTGCAATCGACACTAGCTATGAATCCCAAATGTGATTTTCGTGTCCAATTCAATCACGGCTGCACTACTCCACAACGATGAAATTGGTCCTTTAAACTTCATACCGCGAATGGAGACGGCGTATGTTCTTCACGATTCTTTTTTTAACTTCTCTCTTTACTTTATCTGTTTTGAAGAGATTAAGTGTAGTCTTTATTGAACAGATTAAAGTAGTCGATACAAACTTTACAAATGTTAGATTGGTTAGGTTTTTGGTCTGTTTAACGATTGAAATGAATGGGTAAATTTTGACTACCGTATTCAAGTACCAATTAAATTCTATATTATGAAAGTCCATATTAAAATTCCGGATGGTTTTAATTAAAAATTTAAATCATAAATATATTTCTCTTTGTTTCCGCTGAAAGAGTAATTTTATATATTTTTCTTTAACAATAATAACAAAAGACTGTTTATTACAAGTTTTATTTATCATCGCTTTGACGCGGAGTAAGAAAGCTGAGCGAAATTAGATTCTACCACCGCTATGCTGTTCTTCTGACGGCTTTCGCTTTGTAGCAACTCTATTCAATTTAAGTTTTTACTTACTCTTAAACACAATTATTTTATACGAATTAATTACTTCTATCTGCTAGAATAACAAGTGTTAGAATATTAATATTACTTGAAGACGTTCGTGTTATGATTAATGAATATCGTTTTGGAATAACTATCAATATTTATGTGACTGCGTGAGTGAGTTTCGAAGTAAGCGCAGTGCCGGTTCGTTATAAGTTTTTTCGTGAATTTTGTGCGCACTATTTACCCGTTAGCAGCGACTAAATAATCCGTACATCCTCCGCAGATGTAATCCTGACATGCAATCTCCGGTGCCATCAATTAGGAAAGCGAGACAGATATATTACGAGAGATAAAGAGAAATATACGCAATTGGTTACGAAATATCAATTGTTGATTAAAACGAATGCGACACTACTACGGCTAATTAAACTACACATTACTTAACATATCCTGCCCACTACAACCCATTATTTCGTTACGCTTTGATAATATGACCACACCCTAATAAATAGAAATATATAAATTTATAATCAATATTGATTATTTGTATTGAAGTTTAATATTAATTAATAGATCCTTTATATAGTTAGGAGCGTTTGAAGTTTGGAGTTATTCATAATTGGAAGATAAAATAATGTACAAGAATCTTAGTCATGGAAGACTGACATTAATACCAAGTATTTCTGAGACGATATTTCTGGGTCGGTCATACCTCCGTCGGCTCGTTACGGGGATTTTGGACGTAATTAATACAGATCGTTAATCAAATACCCCCTAAGCGCTGAATGACGAAGGGACCGAGTTAATAATAGTATATTTTAAGATTAACAAGACGTCGCCGAGAGAGTCAATTATAAAACACCAAGTTTTAGCAGAATTATGAAGATTATACAGAATGGACAGACTTACTGAAGTCACGTTGCCGTTTCTAATTTAATTCATTTCACTTCTCACTTATATTATAAATTCGAAAGTTTCGATGTTTGGGTGAATGTTGAGAACTTATTGATTAATTCGTCTGTGTCCTTGTGTTCTTTTAGTCGTGCGTCACGGTTTCCATCCCTGACCGTAATTTTAAGCAATGCATTTTGGTTTGCGAAATTTCCATATCATATTCCAATACAAAACACTTATTTGTATACTAGATACAGGAAAATCTGAGTTAAACTAATAAAAATCTTATACATCTCTATATACAAAGCTAGATATATGTAGTATGGTGTAGATCACAATGGAGTCGAAAGTCAGGAAGATTGATGCAATGATCGATACAGCGAGATTGATTAGGAGGTGGATAACTCATTTTGTTGATTAAGAAAGGGGAGAAGGCATTTGGCGCCATGCGCATCTTCTTCTTCCATCAAAAATGTCACCATGAGTATAGAAGATCCTTCTAACTTGGAGACCCGTATAGATGAGCCAACCGTCAGTAATACAATAGCATATTCAGGCATCCCGTGATGCTTCCCGAATAGATGGAGTGGTTAACGCAAATTTTTTAGTTGGTATTCTTCCCTTAACTGGCACCTGCCACATATCCTCAGTTCACAAATAAAAAGTTCATGACGTAAATAAATATAAGCCTATCAAAAAATACATTGTTGGATTGTCTATAATAGCTAGTTGATAATTATTTTCCTTTCAACCTGTAATTATTGAGTACGGTTTTCAATTGTTTTTTTTTAAATTTAAACTGCATTTAAAAAACAATTTCGTCATTCTTATTTTATTTTTTTTCAAACGTTGGGAATTTATTTTTAAATTTCTGTGATTTAATACGTAATATGCAGTGAAACCGACTTCATTCCAACCATGTCCATAGACAACTATCGTTTTTTTTTAATTTAAAATTCAATATTTACCCTCACATCAGGGGATTAAGATGCATCGTACATAGTGCACTATTAACCTATAACATTCGTATCTCAAATAAAATCTCGTAACAGAAATACTTTGCATAGATCGAATACAAGAGAATTCCCGCAACAAAGAGGGTAGAGAACTGTTCCAATAAAATAGGACGATTGGATCGCGTTTGATGGAAGGGCAGAGGTGATCACGATTTCAATTCCTATGTTTTTCGTTTAAGATTTTGACTCGAAAATGGCATATAGGGGATATTCTTATTGAATTCAAAATCTAAGTAGTCTATATGCATTGCTCATTTAAGCACTTTCGAATGTGCTTGTGTATGTTATGCTTTTCGATTCAATCGAATGCTACCTTTGGTGCGGAATATAGATTCATTTACTTAAAATAAAAATGTACATCTATCTATCTATATATATATATTTCTTCCAAGGGAATCTACAAATTATATGAATTTAACAATCACCTTTGGCTTGACGAGATCAAACTTTAAATAAAAAAACAAACCCATCTTTTATAAATTTTAAAATTACTGTATTTCTGAAAAATACAAATAAAAGCAGTACAAGATCCAATTTAAAGATTAATGAAATACTTTTGGACTAAACGTAGGCTTGCATAAAGTTCTATCACGAAGATTTCCATATTTCCAACATAAAAAATGATAAACCCCGTAAAAACTTTTATACCCTATAAAAATATACACGAGTCTTTTTTTATAAATTCGTATTAATTGTAGATTATTGACGATCGCGAATGACAATCGTACTCAGAGTCCTTTAATTATCACAAAATAATAGTTATCAGCTTTTCATTAGTGATGTACGAAGCCAGTTTAAAGCGAATAGCTCTGTTTATTTATTTATTTATTTATTTATTATATGTGGATGAAGAGTCAAGATGGCCCAGTGGTTAGAACACGTGCATCTTAACCGATGATTGCAGGTTCAAACCCATGCAAGCACTGCTGATTCATGTGCTTAATCATCTCGTGCTAGGCGGTGAAGGAAAACATCGTGAGGAAACCTGCATGTGACAAATTTCATAGAAGTTCTGCCACATGTGTATTCCTTCAACCCTCATTGGAACAGCGTGGTGGAATATGTTCCAAACCTTCTCCTCAAAGGGAGAGGAGGCTTTTAGCCCAGCAGTGGGAATTTACAGGCTGTTGTTGTTGTGTATGTGGAGTGTCTATATAATTTATAGTTTTCGTGTAAAGATTCAGATCAAATATTTTTACTTCTGTCTCGTAATTTTATTCTTATCCAAAATACCTAAAATATTTTTTTTTAAAAAACAGAAAAATTTTAGAAAATAAGCAACATTATCGTAAATTTTGAACGCATGAAGAGCCTCAAAATTTACACCACAAGTAACAAAATCGACAGGCGTGATTCGTGTCCAAACTGTGCGCAAAATGAGCACGCCACTCTGTAATCTGTCCCGGGGAGCCGTGTGCTGCATAAATTAGCTGTAGTTAAAAGCACCCTTTTAATGGAAAGGCCAAATGAATGGGCAGCGTTGGAGAGCGCTTTCCCGAATTTCAGGCTCAAATCGCACGAGACTAATAGTAGGAGCTGGTGCGCTGACCGCAAGCATTTAAAATTGCGCTTTGCTTCAATGCGCCGTAATCGACGCTCGAAAATCGATGTTCAATTTGACAAACGTAGTGATCCGATAGAATTTACAACTGTTAAGTGGCATACGTTCAATTTCCATAATTTACGAGTGATTCTTTCAATATATTGACGAATTATGGCCCCTAGGTGTATGTGGCGTTCGATTGTCAGTTAAATATTGGTGTAACAAGCACGAAAATAGATTAGTACGTTATCAGCAATTAATTCGAAATCCATACTAATATTATAAATGCGAAAGTAACTCTGTCGGTCTGTTTGTCTCGCTTGCATTTAAATAGTTTTAGTAGTTTTGTACTAAAACGATTTAAATGAAACTTGGTACACAAATAGTCTAGAGCCTGAGAAAGGACATAGGCTGTTTTGGAAACAAAGGGGTAAAACGTCTTTGCATACCTATCATCAACGTAATATTAAGGTAATTTGTAAATATATGCATATTCTACGAGAGCAAAGCTGGGTAACAGCTAGTTTTAATATATTACATCATTCTAATAAATAAGTTTAAAGTATTCACAGTTCTTAATAAATTTACGAAATATTTTTTTTTATTCATCAAAAAAAAGTAATTATTTTTATTAAATATATAATTGACAGAATATTATGAAGTTCGTTACATTCGTCCCTTTGATCCATAATAACAGTATTACTAAAGGCCCACAAACAGTCTTTGAAAAAAGGAAATTAGAAAAAGTTTTACTCATCATAATTTGCTATCATAAATTACAAATGGTTGGCACCGAAAACAATTTTCTCGGGGCGATAACTTTTATGCGAACCATCTATTATATATCTCGTTTGAAAGGAATGTAAATATTGCGTAGTTGATCTTTCATTCCGAGATAATTTTTACATTATAAAAGAAAATTGACAAACTTATTTACTTTCTGTTTTATTATGCTGTTAAATAGCTATTATGAGTCTTCATTAAAAATACGTTTTGATAAACAAAATTAAAAAAGGCCATTTTAAAAATATTGTGACACGAAAATAATAATATTTATTTTTAAGAAAACTATTTTATTTACGCGTACATATCATTACATGCCTTTTGGCCCCGTGTATGCTTTCATCTCGAAAATTACTATAATGTACGAAGCCAGTTTAAAGCGAATAGCTCTGTTTATTTATTTATTTATTTATTTATTATATGTGGATGAAGAGTCAAGATGGCCCAGTGGTTAGAACACGTGCATCTTAACCGATGATTGCAGGTTCAAACCCAGGCAAGCACCGCTGATTCATGTGCTTAATCATCTCGTGCTAGGCGGTGAAGGAAAACATCGTGAGGAAACCTGCATGTGACAAATTTCATAGAAGTTCTGCCACATGTGTATTCCTTCAACCCTCATTGGAACAGCGTGGTGGAATATGTTCCAAACCTTCTCCTCAAAGGGAGAGGAGGCTTTTAGCCCAGCAGTGGGAATTTACAGGCTGTTGTTGTTGTGTATGTGGAGTGTCTATATAATTTATAGTTTTCGTGTAAAGATTCAGATCTATTATTGAATATTTTTACTTCTGTCTCGTAATTTTATTCTTATCCAAAATACCTAAAATATATTTTTTTTAAAAAACAGAAAAATTTTAGAAAATAAGCAACATTATCGTAAATTTTGAACGCATGAAGAGCCTCAAAATTTACACCACAAGTAACAAAATCGACAGGCGTGATTCGTGTCCAAACTGTGCGCAAAATGAGCACGCCACTCTGTAATCTGTCCCGGGGAGCCGTGTGCTGCATAAATTAGCTGTAGTTAAAAGCACCCTTTTAATGGAAAGGCCAAATGAATGGGCAGCGTTGGAGAGCGCTTTCCCGAATTTCAGGCTCAAATCGCACGAGACTAATAGTAGGAGCTGGTGCGCTGACCGCAAGCATTTAAAATTGCGCTTTGCTTCAATGCGCCGTAATCGACGCTCGAAAATCGATGTTCAATTTGACAAACGTAGTGATCCGATAGAATTTACAACTGTTAAGTGGCATACGTTCAATTTCCATAATTTACGAGTGATTCTTTCAATGTATTGACGAATTATTGCTGTTAGGTGTATGCGGCGTTCGATTGTCAGTTAAATATTGGTGTAACAAGCACGAAAATAGATTAGAACGTTATCAGCAATTAATTCGAAATCCATAATAATATTATAAATGCGAAAGTAACTCTGTCTGTTTGTCTCGTTTTCAGGCCGAAACTACTTTAACGATTTAAATGCCATTTGGTACACAAATAGATAAGAGCCTGCGAAATAACATAGGCATTTTTTTTAGAAACAAAGGGGTAAGACTTCTTTGTATACTAATCCTCAACGTGACATTTTAAGTTAATTTGTAAATATATTCATATTCTACGAGAGCAAAGCTGGGTAACAGCTAGTTTAAATATATTACATTATTCTAATAAATAAGTTTAAATTATTAACAGCTCTTAATAAATTTACGAAATATTTTATTTTTTATTCATCAAAAAAAGTATTTTTATTAAATATATAATTGACATAATATTATGAAGTTCGTTACATTCGTCCCTTTGATCCATAATAACAGTATTACTAAAGGCCCACAAACAGTCTTTGAAAAGAGGAAATTAGAAAAAGTTTTACTCATCATAATTTGCTATCATAAATTACAAATGGTTGGCACCGAAAACAATTTTCTCGGGGCGATAACTTTTATGCGAACCATCTATTATATATCTCGTTTGAAAGGAATGTAAATATTGCGTAGTTGATCTTTCATTCCGAGATATTTTTTGACATTATAAAAGAAAATAAATATAAAAGAAAATTGACAAACTTATTTACTTTCTGTTTTATTATGCTGTTAAATAGCTATGAGTCTTTATTAAAAATATGGTTTGATAAATAAAATTAAGAAAGGCACTTTTAAAAATATTGTGACACGAAAATATTATTATTCATTTTTAAGAAAACTATTTGATTTACACGTACATATCATGACAAACCGTTCGGCCCTGTGTATGCTTTCATCTCGAAAATTACACAACGGGTTTTCATGCGGTTTTTCTAACTGACAGATTCAAAAGGAAGGTTTATATGTATAGTACATGCGCTATATAGTAGAGAAACACTGATATTTTGATAGATGTTTCTAAATTGATATCATAAATAAACACATTATTTTGCGCTAACATTGCGAGCGCGGACTGAACCCTTCGAGATAGATCAAAATAATGTACTAGTATTGTACACCTTATGTATCTAGAAAAAATAATAATAATACGATAATACTTTAAGACATGTCTTTTTACAAATTAACTTTTATAAGACAAAATACTATGTCAATCAAGGGAATCGTATCGCTTCTTTCTCTTGATTGAGGCGCATGCCCGTGGCTGACACCGGCTTCAAAATAACAATAAATTGTAACTAGGTACATTACATCATCGTAATTCGACTTTGGGTAGTCTAATATTTTTCATTGCATTTTACCTATAGGAACTCTAAATAGAATATCTAGAAATATTTTGAATACGCAATTATTTGTATTAATTAATATTTAGTGCATATTAATTTGTCTTGAAATACTGTTGTGTTCGAAGTCGGTTTTTTTGTTTGTTTTTTTTTTTTTTATCAATAGAATTTACCATCTTTCTAATGTAAGCTATCTTGATAGAGAACTGTGGTGGTCCTTGCAGAGTAAAAATAATATTTAAGTACATTTATTCAATTTTCTTTTTTTTTGTGACAACTATTAACTACTAGTTGTTTATGAAAACAATGCTATTCCCATTATAGAGACAACATGATATTACAACTTATAACATAGAAATATTGAAAACGATTTCGGATTTCGAGTTCCACAAATCAACTATTCAATGTGAAATCGTCAAGCAAATTATGAAATCCAATGGATTTCTTTTATAGAAGACAAGTCTGTTTCGTTTGCAACAAAGCATTCAGAGAGCGCGCTGCGGCATGTGAGAACCGTTTGTTTGAAATTACACGTTGACAAGACCGCCTTTTGTATTAAATTTCTTTTCATGTTTATACATGATGGTACTACGGTGGGCTTTTGTGTATGTTTTACCTTTTATCTTTTAATGCGGGGAAACGCACACAGTACTTTTAATGTTTCCCCAAATAAAAACAAAGGACGCGAAGTATTTTAACATATAAGTTCGATTATTTTTAAGTATGTGGTTATCGGTGAAATTACGGTTAAGCTATTGTTTTTTATATAATATATGCTAGCGCATCGTTCTGGCTAGGCACGTGTACAATTTATTAATAAAGGAAATGAATTCGCTTTTGTAATATGAAATATATAAAATATGAAGCAGTTTTTTTTTATTTATCATCACGCAGTATAAAACAAAGTCGCTTACCCTGTCTCTATGTATGCTTAAATCATTAAAAATACTCAACGAATTTTGATGCGGGTTATTTTAATAGATAAATTCAAGAGGATAGTTTATATGTATAATATACGCACAATGTCGAAAAAACTTAGCGGTTTGTATTGTCTAAAGACTGAAAAACTGTGAACGGGTCGCTAGTTACTTTATATATATGTATGTCATAACTGGAAAAAAAATGGTACGAAAATTGTTTGGAGTCGTAATGTATACCATAAAGTGAAAGTAACCCTGTCTGTCTGTCGTTATGATGAACTAACAATATTTTAATACTTCGAAATATACTTACACGTAATTTGACGTAGGACGTTCCATAAATATAAAATGAGACTAAAATGATTATTAGCGAACGAACAGGATTTTTTTTAAAAAGCCGTTATGTAAACAAATTAAAGTACAATCTGTATCGCGCTCAGCGATCTCTTCGCTCATAGCCAGTTAACCTACCACCCGTGGCTAATACGAATTAAAGCTTAAACCCTTTTTTAAATGTGTTCTTTGAAACATTTTTAAATTTTTGGTATATTACTGATCCAAATTATAAGGCCTACATTTAAATGTTTTATTTTTTTACGTCTTCATTATTTGAAGCAATGTCTTGAACATAACAGTACTAAGTATCGCTGTTTGGAGTTAGGACATGTAGTTAGTGATTGGCGAAAGCTGCAAGGGCAATTTATTTTCGTATAAATATAACTTTGATTTCATTTATCTTGCCTATGCAATGATTTTGAATTTTACTGAAGAGTAATACGTAATGTTCAGGAATTAATTGACATGTTTAATTTAGTAAATAAATTTAAGAATAATTATTTGTTTATATATTTATTATACATTACATTATTTTAATTAGGCTCAAAATTATAATATACAAGATGATTGCGTCATGAAAAATACATATACAATAAAAATAAATTATTTTTTAAAAGGATATGATGTTTCATAAATTAAAATTTATTTGATAACTGTTTTTCCAAAAGAAATTATTTATTAATTCGTGACAATTTAGTAAAAAGCCACCATGTATACTGTTTAATTTTCTGCACATCTATAAATTGAACTCTTCAAAATGATACCAAAAACATTTTTTTATATTCAGCTACCTCTCCATTATCACTGGGGCAAAATTCGGCAGACGCTATTAATGTATAAGATTATTTTCTATAATATGTAAATTGAGTAACAACAATAAATCAATAAAAAAAAATCTAAAAATAAAATTGAGAAGTTACTTATTCAAGTTAGGATAAATCATTCAATAAAAATTAAAAAAAAAAATCCTTTCCACATATTTTATACGTTTAATCATTTTAGTCAAAGAATTTAAAAAAAAAAATAAAGTGTAATGTTAATCTCGCACTGCTGGGCAAAGGCATCCCTTCCATTTTTGATAGAAGGTGCAAAGTTTACTCCAATTCGCTACCCCAATACACGATGATATTGTTTCTCCATTAGATACATGCACGCAGCCATTCTCGCGAAGTGGTTACAGTGACGCTTAAAGTGGTAGCTATCACGTCTTAGTATTCTCTAACAATATTTTGTTATCAGTTATCTTGTGCCTTGTAATGAATATATAACTTTTTTTTAATTTATTGGTCACTGTTTTTAAAAAGAGGTCTTAATTCTATAACAATATTCTGTTTTCAGTTCTTTTGCGTTATCATGGAAATATATATATTTTTTTAATTTATGGGCCACTGTTTTTACAAAGAGGTCTCAATCTAAATGAAATAATAGCAATTATTATAATGTGAATACATTATAAGGGATATTACTTTGAACATTGTTCTTAGCTGTGGAAAAACAGATAATCGTATGCACAATCGTCAGCTTTGTTAAGTATCAAAAGACGCTGTTGACTTTGAAGTCTTTGTTTAATTTATAAAATAAACATTCATTATTTTAAGAACAATAAAGTGATTTGGAAGGATACATCTCTAAAAAAAATATATATTCGATTTTAAATTAACATGGTTATTTTTATTATTCAAGTTATTAAAAACGGGATATTTACCATTTTTTTTTATTTTTATTAGAGATATGACACTTTTAAATTATCAACATCTACGCGCAAAACTTCATTCTCGTGAACAAGACGAAATCGAAATATAGAGCTCCACCGAATAAAAAAAAACATGGTAAATATCCCGTATTTAATAATCGTAATAATTATATATTATACAAGAAGGCTAACACGGACTAACAATACTAATGCATTTGAAGCGTTATTTAAAAATACATTTCTGGCTTAATTTAATTATTATTTATACAAAGGTAAACCAGATAAAAAACAAACAGCACGTGTGAATATGGAAATTGAAAGATATATTCCAATAAATAAATATGGAATAAAATAATTTATATCACTTAAATTAATAGAATAACTACTCTCGGTGAAACGAGAGCGCCATACGTAAGTGCCATAGTTTCATGCCGTTAGCCGTTCCGGCATACGAGTGCAAGTTAGTGATTACATACAAAGTAAATGCAAACAACTATAAAATGTATTCAATTATTATGTATATTGTTTTCACTGCCATTTAACAGTCAATCATATAAATGTTCCTATTTTGAATTTACGTAATGATCACCAAATATTTTTTAGGTTATTTTTTTTTTCATTTACGTAGGTAACTTCATTTTACTAAACATTTTATCTATAAATGACTACATCTAATGCGCAATAAATGATATATATGTTAAAATTCATATAATTTCTCATTTAAATAGTAGTAGAATTGTGCAACGTTCTAATGGGATTCACATACTTGAAGTTACTGTTAAAATATTTATACATCGAAACCTCATTTTAATAGATACCGATAGTTTTCGGTAGATCGATCATTACCAAATCGGTTCATTAGAATTATTGTAAATAGCTTTATCCAATCATCAGCTTTAGTTGGCGATGGGAATAAATATATTAGAATCGAACATTGTGAGCAACAACAAGGCGTAGAGTAGGAACTGCCCGTTTATTTCGTACTAATTGTCGCCTGTGGGTTCACTCGCGTTTTAAGGGTTTGTAGTCAGGTATAGGGCAAAAAAATTTCTTTCATAGAGCTTGCTTCGTACCATAACGTTTTGTCAATGACGAAAATCGGTACATTGCTTTGACAGTGAACGCGTATTAGTTATTAAGGAAAGGATTTTTTTTTTTAATTATTTATTATAGGAAAGATTTATTAGGCCGGTTTTAGGCTAATGAATAGGTAATTAACCAAAACCAGCGGGAAGCGTAGTTTATAATTTATAATAATAAAATACAAACAATGAACAAAGAACGTATTTAATCATAATGAAAATAAAAACCTCTTTAATTTTTTATTTAACTTTGAAATAGTAATAAGTTCCCAATGGGCATAACTTGAAACAGAATTGAAAAGAATAAAAGTATTCATCGAACGTAATTTATGTAAATAATCTCTTTGAAACTTTATTCTACGGTTACTCTTAAATTTAAGTATTATTCGAATTTTTTGCAATTATCACAAACTTTTTAATAAAGGGTTGTAATTAGAAGTATATTGAAAAGTTAATTTGAATTCGTGTTGTGCTTCAGATATTTGATGAGATTTCGGTACCGTTGGATAAATTCGAACATAAAATAAACCGGAAACCCTTATAAATGTTGCTTAAAATTGCTGTACTGATGCCGCCATTTTTATTACTAATTTGAAAATCGAAAAAGGCCTTTTTAGAAGAGACTTCATATATACACACCGACACGTTTAGTAATGTTGACGGAAAATACGCATACTTTTATTTCTTCTTGCAACAAACAACAACAGCCTGTAAACTTCCCAATGCTGATCTAAGGCCGCCTCTCCCTTTGAGGAGAAGGTTAGCAGCTTATTTCACCACGCTGTTCCAATGCGGGTTAGTGGAATACACATGTTGCAGAATTTCTATGCAATTAGACACATGCAGGTTTCCTCGCGATGTTTTCCTTCATCAAAGCACGGGGTGAATTACAAACACAAATTCAGCACATGAGTATTCAGTGGTGGTTGCCTGGGTTTGTACCCGCAATCATCGTTTAAGATGCACGCGTTCTAACCACTGGGTCATCTCTCCTTACGTCGTACATCATCGCAACTTATTACACAGATATCATTAAAATTGACCGATATATCTTTGTTTGTAATGTGTGTAATAATATTTGCTTTATTTTACTTAGATTGTATTGAAAAATTAATATAAAAATAAAACATTTTATTTAAGAATGGTATTTTAAAAAGAGCTTAAGTAGATACTCGAATTCCTTCATAAAGAGTAACTTTTGTATCTTCTTAATAGTTTTGTTTGCTTTCAGACCAAAATACAGCTCATAACATGCAACATAGTTTATTCCTCTGAAATTTCATAACAATAGACGCTGCGGGGTACTTCGCTGCGAAAATAACTCAAAATTATTATAATATCAAGCACTGAAGCTTTCTTTTAAAAAAGAAAGCTTCAGTGCTTGATATTTATCAACTTTAATTGGAATTCTGCATTATTGTCATTTTCCAGTATTGCTCGCTATCATCATTTGAATGGTTTAATTATGGAATGATGTTTTTTTTATATTTATTATATTTTCACTTTAATTAAAATGCCGCATGCCATCATTGCTCGTGGTCAGAATTTGAATAATTTAATTTTGATTAAGTATTTTGTCATTGTACAATCGGTTTATGTTTTAATTATAATTCATAATATATAAATTTGATTTTCAATTATGATTCCACAAATTGATAATATTACGATAACTAAAAAGTTGTTATATTTTGTGTTTGAAATCCATTCTAATATCATTATTGCGAAAGTAGCTCTTTATCTGCCTGTCACAATTTCATTTGTTTTCGCTAAAATTACTGGACCGATTTAAATTTAATTACGTTTACAAAGAGTCTAAGAAATAAAAAAAAGAAAAGAGTCTAAGTCTATAGCCTAAGAAGGGACATAGGCTACTTTTTTGTAAACAAAGGTGTAAGGCCTCTTTGCATACTAATCAGCAACGTAATATTTCAAGTTAATTTTTAAATGTATTCATATTCTTAGCAAGCAAAGCCGCGGGTAACTGGTAGTCAGAAATAAATATAGTCAATATTTAATATTTATTTTTTGTGAATCGTGAGTTTTATTTTTTAAGGCCTTTTCGCCTCGACATTGACATTCCCTCGTAGATAAAATTCATCGATACAGCAATTAATATTTTAATTTCAAATTTCGTAAACCTCTGTCATGTTACTAACAGTTGTATATATAAAGAAATATTTTTTTAAATATGTATGACGACTTTCATAAAATTGTAACTTTAAATAAAATATACTGTTTTTTTCATATAAGCATGTTAGTTAAGCGTACTGCAACACTTATTTATTTATTTACCAACAAAAGATACAATAATTCGTGTACAGCAGTAATTTTTAGTAATACATTTCAGCTGTTCTTTTACTTACAGGTAATTACAGCATGCAAGTTGTTATAGGCAATCATCGACTAACAGAGTTACATTAATAAAAATAATAGATATTCAATTGCATAAAAAAACATGTTTACAAAATACAGGATTTTTCTTAATTTATGTAAAAAATAAAAATTGTAAAAAAAGGAAAAAGCTAATAAAAACCTCACTTAAATCATTAAATACAATATTTTCTTCCAAGCCGGATTTCAGCCACGAATCCCAGTAGTAATGTACCAATAGTATAGAATAGTGAAGAACTAGGTGCACAAGGATGACTATTGATTCCCTCATTCTTAAAGTTCGATGGGATATCAAAGAACCGCTTCCCGTGTTTGTCAGGGTATTGTTATACCATAAACTTCCTATATCCGAGCAGTTACGGGGAGTTTTCAAGCGGGTAACTTCAATAGCTATTCGTAGCCCAATCCGGTATTTCAATGTCCTGATTTAAAGATCTTCTTTGTATAACTTTATACGTTAGAGTTTAGTTGCTATAAATTGGTGAATAAAAGATAAATATACAAGGTATGTTCATCGCAGAAGAAACATTCATAAATGTTTATACTTATTTTTAAACAGCCTATGAATATACTTTACCGAACAATTTTCTTTCACTGCTCTTGAAGAGAAAATTTGGATCTCCAACGTGATTTGGTGAAAACTCACGTGACAAAATCTCTTTTAACACATACAGATCTTATGATATGATGATATGAGCACAACAAAAGCAGAAATCAATACGCTTTCGTACTTTTTCAAATTAATTCTTGAGATTTTTCAGCAGTTCTAGGCCAGCAATTATGTTTATACTTAGTGAGTTAGTATTTATACTTAGTTACTTAGGACTAGAGTCGTTATGTAATCTTGCTTCACCACCCACTCATTATTTATTGTAGCGTTAAACATAAATTATTGGGTGTTTTCATGAATTTTAAACACAAATTAAGTACATATATTTAGTGGTGCTTGCTAGGGTTTGAACCCGCAATCATCATGCAATGTTAGTATATAGAGATCAAGAATCACTTACCGTCAGATAAACCATTTCCTCAAAATTTTTTGCTAATAAAATGACTATAAATATACTTTGTTTAAATAATTATTCTTGCTTTTATTTATATTATTTACTTCGCTGTGATATTAAATTAACAAAATTATACAAGAATACCCCTCTTCATGCCGAAACGTTAACAATTTTTCTTAAAAACCTTTGTTCATCATTTTTCTTTAAAGATCCCTTTATGTTACAAGTATTCTTTATCGGTAACGGAAAACGCTGACTGTACCGAGTCAACATTATCGATGACCAATTAATATACGATAACTGTCACAATATACCGTCTTCATAGAAAGTTTTAGTATAAAATATAGAATATAAACGCTTTTGTTATAACTATCATTTACTTGGTGGTAGGGCTTTGTGCAAGCCCGTCTGGGTAGGTATGAGTGGGTCTCATTAGTTATTCGACCGCCAAATAACGTAAAGTACTCAGTATTGTTGCGTTCCGGTTTGGGGGTAAGTGAGTCAGTGTAACTACAGGCACAAGTGACATGATATCTTAGTTCCCAAGGTTGGTGGCACATTGCCGATGTAAGGAATTGTAATATTTCTTACAGCGTCATTGTCTATGGGTCATGGGGACCACTTACCATTAGGTGGCCCATATGCTCGTCCTCCAAACTATATCATAAAAAAAATATCATTTAATAATAAAAATAAATATATAATGTCCTTCACACAACTCATGACTTATACTAAGAATTAATCTATACTTATAATAAATCTGTAGGGAGGTCAATTCTGTACATGGAATATTTTTCCAAAATAACTATCAGAGGTTGAAAAGGGGTCGATACTGATGGCAAAAATGCAATCAGTAAAATTTTTGTCTGTCTGTCCGTATAACCGTTATAGAAACAAAAACTACTCGACGGATTTTACTTTTCAGTCAGTCAATAGGAGCAGAGCAGTAAAGGGAAATGTCGGGAAAACGAGAGAAGTTACTCCATATTTTAAGTTTTCGTCGCGTGTACAACCTTAATGGTTAAAGCTACATAGAAATTGTGTATTACGGAAATGTTCCCCTTAAAATTATATAAAAAATATCCCATGACAGCCTTTGTCTATCTTTTATGGTTGACTCACAATAACATGTGTCACTCCCAATAGTTTAGTAGTTCGAAGATTTCTGATTATATTTGTCTATTCCTGCGTTTATAACACTCTTAATCATATACAAAAAGTTAACAGTATATAAAAAGTTAACAGTATTAGGTAACTATTCCATAAAAAAGAAGCATAGAAATCGGTATAGAAACACCAAAGTTATACATGAAATACGCTAATAATAAAGCTAAATCTATACAACTATATAAATCTATAGAGTCTGTCTGTACACTTATTTTTGTCGTATTTCGTCATAAGTATTCTTTTTATGATTGATTGACATAATTTTTAGCAATTTTGTAAGTCTGTATGTTCTGCTATAACTGGAGAACAGATGCACCGATCTTTATAAAAATTGGTATACAGGAAGAACATGTGCTTGCGCAACTATATACAAAAGTGGATGTGTTTGTATGTGTGTCATCCATAAACTCAGAAACTATTTGATCGATCATTAAGATTAAATGAATAAAGAGATTATGCTATGCCCATTGAGGTAACTCGCCACCAGGTAGCGCTGCGATATAAATATATCTACACCGTTCAACCGATTGTCATGAAAATGAGCACGTACAAGTATTTTTTCACGGAGAAAGTAATTATTTCATTCGTATCATTAAAAATAACCAACAGATGGCCCTTACGAGTATGATGCATGATACGATCAACCGATAAGTATAAAATATGAAATAAAAAAATGCAAATCGTGGATCATCATTGAATCAAATAATTTATATAAATAGAAACCACCATGGCATTGAAGAAACAAAAGATCGGAACATCAACAATATATGCGCAGTGTCATCCAAAAGAGCTACAGAAACAACATACCAACAAGAAATACGTTTAGAAACAAATAGGATTCCGAATTTCTATTTTGAGAGTTGCCAAAACAGTTAGTCAACGTAATGATCAAGTTCCAGATCTTCGAACAAGCATCTTCATCAAGAGATACTGAACAACCTGACGAGCGAGTCCAACAACTGGATAATCGACGATTAAAATAGACTAAGTCAAGAACTAGAACCAATCTCAATAAATCCCGATGTGATCGTTGGTTCAATGATTATAGTATGCCCAAATTGTCACGCTATGATGTTTAAAATAAACTGCTTATATAGTGCTACTCCACTGGCAAAATGTATTTATCACAACTGGTTGAACCACTAGAACCTCTTCTTATCTACGTTACGGGAACTACTGAGGAGTCTGAATATTTCCTTAAGCATATTAGAAATTACAATTCTTGCTTTGAAATGACATCAGTTGGAGCAACAAATATTGTACAATACAACAATTTCGCGTCTACGTTTAAAGTGTATCATATGATTGGTTCACTTCTTCCAGTATCTAAATAAAATCTCCAGTTTCTGGACATTTATTCCATGGACAACGTAGAAAAAGATTTATCTTCGATGCATGTTCAGTACCACAAATTATTCAATCAAATTTACGATTATGCTTTATGAAAATACATGTTTAGTTAAAGATTTTAAAACTGCTCTAGAAGGTGAAACAACAAATGATTCAAAGTCATTATCAATGCAGATAGATCGCCATTGAATGCAGAGCACGAAAGGCGTTTTAATGCACCTCTAGCTCCTGAAGTCACAGCTGTAGTTGTCGGTACAGAAATTACAAAACGAGGTATTGTTATCACTAAGCGACACAAAAACAATCATGGTGTAGCTGAAACACATCAATCGTATGACTATTATTACGTTTATCCAATTATGTTTATGTGAGCAGAAGATTGATATAATCTCGGACTGTATCAAAATATTCTCACGACAGGCTCTGTAATATGGAAGAGTTAGTTATATGGATTTTTTTTGCGTATCGTATAATGATTAGTAACATCGAATGATAAAGTAGCTGCTGATATTGGACAAAGATCTTCGTACAGTGGAAGTCCAAGACATATGCACGAATATGCTCAGGGTGCTTTGACGTGCGTTCGCAAGTATTGACAAGGTTGCAAATGTAATAACATCGATATTCGATAGAACGGGATAAAAGAGGACGTGTTGTTTTTAAGAATTTGATTAGATCTCGCATGTTTTTTTCTCTTTATTTATTTCTTTATTATTTGTACATTGTTGATGACCAGTAATTAATTACAAAATTAAAAAAAAAATCTGCTGCTAATGCCCAGCGAAGCGGGCGGGTATAGCTAGTATTATAATATAACATGAAAGGCGGATCAGTTGTTCTTTATAATATTATGTGTATATGTATGTGTGGGATGAAAATGATAAAAACATTCGAACATTATTACACACACATAGAAAGATCCTTAAAAAGAAAAAGAAAAGCATACATTAGCAAACTAAACTCGAATTAAGAAGCGTGTACAGTTCGATAACCACTTAAGGAGATTCTTTGAACTTTCTTCTACAACCCTGCTCATCGATGTTTAGTACATATAAGACATATCTATGTGCATGTACCACGGAAATTTAATCCGTCACTAGCAGGGTTCCTCAAGATATTCTCCCTTACCAGTAGATTTTTTTTTTTCACATAAAGACGCAGTATTTCAATTTACTAGATTAACGAGAATGTTCACATTTATTAAACCATAAATATCTGAATGCGCCGTATAACCAGAGGTCATTGCTACCGAGCACTTTTGACATTTAATCTCGCTCTAAATACAACTCTTAGGATTGCATTCGTAAATTTCTATTTAGAAATAAATAGGAGCGGTGGAAAGTGCTCACTTTGTACAAATTGCCGAGTAAAACTCCCAAAGATCTTACTCTCTACAATTGTGATAAAGGGGCTCACTCGCTGCAGTATTCTCTTCGAACGTTCGAAATGCATCCAGAGACAATTGCACAGTTCGTTACAAAAATAAGCCATTGCCTCGTGTAATAAGTATCATTCATCAAATTGTTTAAATTTATATAAAAATACATTTTGTATATTTTATGTTAATTTTCATAAAAAAATAATTTAATGTAATTATTTGATCTTACCGACATAGGGTGATTAATTTGAAATGTATATAAAAAAAAGTAATAATCGATCCAATACAATCACAACACAAACAGGTAGTTATAAAACGAAAAATACTAAATAAACAAGAAAACAGATAACGTACATAAAACAATAAATTATATACTATGAAGTAAGCCATATTACCGAAATCATTTACAAAAAAATAACCTTCAAAATATTGCCATAACGTTAATTGCGCAATTGTTTAAAAAAAAAGTACAAAGATGCCATGGTCTTTTAAGATTCCATTAATCTCCAGGCGTCTGCCCAGCGAGCTATAAAACAGGTCATTGGAGACCTTATAACCTAGAAATTCAGCGCTTCTTGGACATATTAAGTGCTATCGGCTATGAATTGATGGGGTCAGCGTTAAAAATCGATTTTTCGCTTCGGTTAATGTTTAAATAGAAATTGGTCTTGCCCTACCATGGTAATAATTACAATTTTGTTTCATCACAACATCAATATAGAGTAAGTAAAATAAAATTCAAAACATGATTGAATCCGATATCTTATTAGGCAAATAGATCGTTGATTCGAAATTCAAATTTCATTTGAAAGTAATGTTTTTCCTATATAGACAATATATTTTTACGGGTGCTTTGTTGAATTGATACTACGCAAGCTTGTGTGTTTATCACGTAAAGTATCAGGCTGTAGCATTCCTACCGATGGGCTAAGTCTTCCTATCGTTTTTAGACAACACAATTATGTAACTTATTACTTCAGCGGGTAGTACACATATGACAGACTTCCATCTAATATATGCAGTCTTCCCTACAATGTTTTTCATTACCGCCGAGTACTAAATTTATAATTAAAAAAACAAATTAAGAACTCGAAACTCACTGATTCTTGCATTGGTTAAGATTCTTACAACAGAGCGATCTTGGTTAGCTATATTTTAATTGCATAATTAATTGTATTTTTAAAACAACTGCCGTAAATTGAATGTTTTTATAAGAATTCAAGGCAGTGTGTGTAAAAATATCTCGAATACATAATTAACACGTTTAACAGCGAAGTGTATTTCAAAAGGTGCAATTTAAAACCTAAAACTAAAAATTTTACGCTGCAAAACTAGAAATGAAAGCTATTTGAGTTACTCCTAGTTTTATAGTATTATCGCTAGTACTGCAATAGCCCATGCGTTGAACGTTGACCCCTACTATAGCCACTTTAGTGAGAAATATCGCGTTCTAAAACGCCATTCCAATATTCTAACGGTCAGTTAAAATGAATATTTAGCTGGTAGTTTTTATTGTAAATTGTTCAAAACGAAATTAAGTTATCCTTATAGATACGAATTATATAATACACAAAAGTACTTCTTCATAAAAAATATCTTGGTGAAATTAAAAAATATATATTTTAAATACAATTCACTTGGTGGTAGGGCTTTGTGCAAGCCCGTCTGGGTAGGTACCACCCACTCATCAGTTATTCTACCGCCAAATAAACTGTTATTTGGCGGTAGAATAACTGACACAACAATACTGAGTACTGACTCAGTATTGTTGTGTTCCGGTCTGAAGGGTGAGTGAGCCAGTGTAACTACAGGCACAAGGGACATAACATCTTCGTTCCCAAGGTTGGTGGCACATTGGCGATGTAAGGAATAGTTAATATTTCTGGTCACCATCGCCCATAGACAATGACGTACAGCGTCGCTGTACGTCATTGTCTATGGGCGATGGTGACCATTTACCACCAGGTGGCCCGTATGCTCGTCCGCCAACCTATACCATAAAAAAAAAATTCAAGCACTTTATATTTATATGCGATAGAAAAGTAAGCACGAGAAAATTATGTTCGATAGGAACGTTATATATAGAATTAGACTCGACCCTGAGAAATATAAGTCGAATCTCGCCTACAAAAGTTTCATCAGGACTGTACGAAAAGTCGTTACCGTGAAAATACCGCGTGAATTGGTGGCAAGAATGCTATTGCATTTCAACGTTGAATCGTAATTCCAATCCTCCGAACAAAAATTGCATCCCTCCAGTCACTGGAAACAATGATATAGACTTCTATATTTGAAAAACTTATAGGTTTTTGTATATAATACATGGACAATGTAGTAAAGAAACACTAATAACAATTTAGAAGTTTGTAATGTGATGTCGTAAATAAATAAATTCCGTAGAATATTTAGTATCAGTACTGCACCCGTGAGAACCCGGTGCGGGTCGCTAGTATATCATAAAATAAAAGCCGCGTTTGTCTGTCTGTATGTTCGCAATTAACTCCAAAACTATTTAAAGAAAGTTCACGAGGTTTTCACTAATAGACAAAGAGATTCATAAGGAAGGTTTAGGTATATAATTTATTAAAGTGTTTGTGTAAATAATATATAGAGTCGAGATGGCCCAGTGGTTAGAACGCGTGCATCTTAACCGATGATTGCGGGTTCAAACCCAGGCGAACACCGCTGATTCATGTGCTTAATTTGTCTTTATAATTCGTCTCGTGCCCAGCGGTGAAGGAAAACATCGTGAGGAACACACATGTGACAAATTTCATAGAAATTCTGTCACATGTGTATTCCACCAACCCGCATTGGAACAGCGTGGTGGAATATGTTCCAAACCTTCTCCTCAAAGGGAGAGGAGGCCTTTAGCCCAGCAGTGGGAATTTACAGGCTGTTGTTGTTTCTTTGTTTGTTTGTTGTGTAAATAAGTTGAAATTGAACGACAATTGTTAAACATGTCGGAACAAAGAAAAAATATGTATAAAAAAGGGTCAAAAATCAAAATCTATAAAAAAAATTATGCCCACCTGTGCGAAGTCGCGAACGGCCGCTAGTCAATGATACTATTGGTACTCCAATAAACACGTACAAAAATCCAAATCGGTTTATAAATGCCTGAGCTTTAAGATAGCAAATATAAAAAATAAATGGAATTTGTTTAGAAAAGAGTTCTTTTTTATTACATTCACAGTAAAAATACGTTTTGTTTTTATACAATACAATTTAAAGACGAAATAAATTCCGAGTCACTTACAAACAGTTATAAAATATGTCAAACTGTTTCTACTTTGTTTAACTGTTGTAAATTAAATAAATTGATATTATTCCGCGTTAAGTATGAGATATGATTATTAAAAGTAAAAGATGGATAATAAAATGTGGCATAAAACAGTATAGTTAAAGTTAATTGACTTTCTTTTTAAAATTCATAATGGAATCAAAATGACTGCTGACTAAAATATGGTCTTTTTGCTTGAGTCCTTCTGCTTCTGCACATCGTTACTTTGCCACCCATCATGGTGTATACGGCGTTCTTTGTACATGCAATAATAATGTATCTCTCATCCAGAGCTCAGCAATACAATACATGATTTAAAGCGGTAATACAACCAAACAACAACAACTATAACGACAATTTCCCATTGCTGGGCTAAAGCCTTCTCTCTCGTCACGCTGTTCCAATGCGGGTTGGTGGAATACACATGTGATAGAATTTCTATGAAATTAGACACATGCAGGTTTCCCCACGATGTTTTCCTTCACCGCGGAGCTTGAGATGAATTATAAACACAAATTAAGCACAAGAATATTCAGTGATACTTGCCTGGTTTTGAACCATCATCGATTAAGATGTACGAGTTCTAACCACTGGGCCATCTTGGTTCGTGTAATATAACCTGTAAGTGAAAAAAAGTGAGTAAAACTCACTATCAGATCTTATATAGCCTTTTATAGTCATAAATAGTAAAACATCATTGTGCGAAATTATGAGCAATTATTACTCAGTTTTTATCACTAGAATTCCGACCGAAGTCGGAATTGGACTTGGGCTGCCGATATCGATATAAATTTACAATCGACGTTGAAATTCCTCAATAAAATAACACCGAAGGCTACTTTGTAAAATGTTTCAGTAGAACTACGAATAGTTTTGATAATTCCTTTGTATTATTGTTATAAAAATTAATACGAGTACATTTGTTTAGTATTTTATGTTCATCGTTCCAGATGTGTAAAATTATGACGAATTCTACTGCAAATATAATGATAATATACATCGACTCGGTCCGAAATCGAACCCGGGACATCGGAGTGGCGTACTTATGAGAACGGGGGTACACACCACTCGACCACGGAGGTCGTAACAAGTATCTTTCAAAGCTTCCAGGCCTTCGCCTTCCAGATCTAGTCGATTCCCAGTACATTTTTCAAATCATTGTCCACTTTACTAGGACAAGTTCCGCGATGTGTTTACCGATTCGCGGTCTTCACTCACTTGTTTCAATGGCCATCGTTCCTTCGATATAAGTGACCAGTATCTACGTAAGTATACCTTTGAATTGGTGAACTTATAGCACAATGCCAGCACTACCGTCTCATAGAATTTATAATAAGATTCTTAGGGTTTATATTTCGCGTTTAAGCGTTTTTGGATATTTATCTTCCTTGGTCATATATTGGCCCCGGTCTGATATGCCTGTCTTCCATGTATTTTGTTTTGTTTTCTTCAATTTTCTTTAAATGACAATTACATTTTTACAAGAGTCTCAAATAGTATCGTATCAGTTTTCTGATAAGATTTAGGATATTTTTTTACTTTGAAAATAACTTGCAATAAACGTTTAATCATTTCTTCGATTCCTTGACTAAATGTTTATTTTATTATTATGTTTGTTTATATTATACTAGTAATCGAACGCGGCATATATTAGAAAAAAAATAGCCTACGAACTTTCTTGGAGTTCAAGTTTGCTATTAAATGTCATCAAATTCGGTTCAGCCTTTGGTCGTGACATTCAGACAAAGTTACTATCACATTTATAATATTAATATAGATTGACAGATATTATTTGTTAATAAATAAATATTACCTTTAAGAAAAATACAATTACCACTTCAAACTAACACTGCAATTATTTCTCACAGTATACAGTAGTGTATACACAGTTTATGGCGTCGAAACTTTACAACGAGACTTGACTATTCAGAGTTCAGACAAACAACTAATATAAGGGTACGAGACGCCAAGTTCTACTAAATTGCACAGCACAATATAGGGTAACTGCCAAACTAAAACTCAAGAGCAGATGTGCGCGGTTTTTGAATAGATTATTTATGCTTACTCGGATAGAGAATAGAAGTTTAAAAGGAGTCCAAGTTTACCGCTTTGCTATACAAGTCTTTAGGAATATTCAGAGTTGAAAGAGTTAGTTCTATATTAAAACCCCAGCCCTGTTAAGTAGCCCGTGTTATACTTAATTGGTCATTCGGGCTAAAATGTAATGCATGACTTACTCTCATTTGTTACTAAATAAAGCAATAAATAAAAAAAATAACAAAAAGAAAAACCGACTTCAAACAAAACACTATTTTAAAACAAATTAATTTGCACTAAAAAGTAATATAAATAATTGTGTATTCAATATATATTTTTACTCCTTAGTAAGATGGAATGAAAAATATTAGACTACTTATAAGTCGATTTACGATTATATAACTTATATATATTTATTGTTATGTTTGGAGTCGGTGCCACACGGTAAGCACTAGCTTTTAAAAAATTATCAAAATCGGTTCACCCAGTTAAAAGTTATGAGGTAACAAACATAAAAAAATACAGATGAATTGAAAACCTCCTCCTTTTTGAAATCGGTTGAAATGAGAGTTGTACAAAATACTTTGTTCTTCAAAAATTTTGTATTATATCACTAAAAAAATCACATTATACAGTAATGGTGGTATTGTTCAAATTATACAAATAATAATAGTTCATAGACAAACTTTACTCTATGTTTTATAATAAAGTTACCATTCGAACGAATTTTATATGATTCAATTTTCTCAGTTAGACTACACTTATATTAGTTTAATAAATAAACTTCAAAAAACACATATTGTGTGTATATACCAATTTATAATTGTCATGCTAAGCATCCTCATTTTCTTTTTCATTGCAACCTTGCGAGCTGAGGGAGGTAGCTAGTTACATAGATCCTCTATTAATTTAACGACAATGATTTTGTAAGGCCTACATTCTTTGTTAAAATATTTAACACTAAAAAAAAAACAATCCTTGGGGCCTAATTCCCCAGATTCTCTGTAGTTTTAAAACTCAGCGCGGTTACTTGTTGTTTATATCGGGATGGACAATGATGGAATTTCAGTTTAACCCAAACCAGCGCAATTTCCTCTTAAGTTACTTTTTCAAGAAAGGCTAATATGAATGATATTACAAAATACCGATACTCCCCGATGCTATTATCCTAATAAGGCCCTTATTGCAAAAGAGATTTCTGAAATATCACAAATTTTATTTCGTGTATAACATGAAAAATTCCCCAGCGATTTTAGTGAATTTTATAAGGTTTTCTGTTTTCATACTGGTTTAAGGTATAGAGCCGAGATGGCCCAGTGGTTAGAACGCGTGCACCTTAACCGATGATTTCGGGTTCAAAACCAGGTACCACGAAATATTCATATGCTTAATTTATGTTTATAATTCATCTCGAGCTCGGCGGTGAAGGAAAACATCGTGAGGAAACTGCATGTGTCGAATTTCAACGAAGTACTGCCACATGTAAATCCAACAACCCACATTGGAGCAGCGTAGTGGAATATGCGTCAAGCCTTCTCCTCAAAAGGGAGAGGAGGCCTTAGCATGGCAGTGGGAAATTGACGGGCTGTTGTTGTTGTCGTTAAGGTATAGTGATTTATAAAAAAGAGCTTAACGCAATATTAAGTAAACACAGAACCTACAGTTTATTATTCAATATACCATTGAAGTGGCAATCTATAAAGATTAGTTATTCATTCGCATGGCACATTATACGCGCGATTAACGCCGCGGTTCATGCAATCTGTCACGTGGCGGATCAGAGAGACAATAACCATTGTATCCGATAAGCTCTCGAATAATGTATTATAAAATTATTAAGTGTTCTATAAAATCTAGTGCGTCGCGATGACGGTTTTACGTATGAAATTTTTCAATATTTATTTGTGATTAACGCATATTTATTACGTGAATATAACATAAGTATCCCGTTATTATTTATCAAGCAATTATGCATTGAGTTATTCTTGATACAATCTTAATTCGTGAGCCAGTGTACAGGAACAAGGGACATAACATCTTAGTTCCCCAGGTTGGTGGCACATAGACGATGTAAGGAATTGTTAATATTTCCTACAGCGTCATTGTCTATGGGTGATGGTGACCACTTACCATCAGGTGGCCTATATGCTTGTCCTCCAACCTACACTATAAAAAAATCGGTACCGCTGGCACGTTATAACATAAAATTGTCAAATATCGATTCAAAAGTGTACCTATTAAGTTTCCTAAGTGAAATTCGAATACCTAATATTATTGTTAAGTATCATATGCTTAAGCAAATGGAACAGCTCGTTTTTTAGTATATTTCAATATCGATGTAATTTCAGATAATATATATGCAAAACTGAATCTGCTTAAATTTTACATAGCTTAAAGGCACAGCTAAGAATTATTAGTCACAGTTTAGAGCAAAAACATAAAGGGTAATATCAAACTTCATACAACGAACTGAATTTATTCGTACAAAATATAATAAGTACTGACTGCTCCTTTATTTTAGGTGACTACTACACGGCTAAACCCTTCTTATACGCATGTTTAACTATTATAATATTTATTCCTTATTATCTATTATTAAAACAAATAAATCCTCCTCGCAATCGGGCCGTCTGTTAAGCTGACTGAGTTATAATTTTGCGTATTGCCATACGCAAAATTATAAGTGGTTAAAATCTAAGACATACAATTTTACGCACTCGAGAATATTTTGACGTGTACTTACCGTACATCATACGTCAAAATAATAACATGGAGTTAAGATTAATATTTAAAGTTTCAATGAAGAATTAAGGTTTCAATCTATGCTTGACATACAATACATGCTTAGTCTTTACTGTTTGAAATAATTCTACGTTGGAATCATTGATTAATTATTTGTGTTCGCTCGTGACAAATAAAAGACAATTAAAAAAAAGGTTAAACTTAAAAATTCTTTAATTTACTTTTACTAACACCTGTGAATTGCACACACGCCTACGATTTTATATTTTTTATTTTTTGAAGAGATATAAACAGTGTACATATAGATGAAAAAATTCAATTAGTTTAATTCTCAATGGATATATTTAACGTATCTTATCAATTAGTTTGCAAACGCTTTACTTATAACAAATTACAACGGAATCCAATGCTGGTAGGCGTGCAATCTATCAAGATTACTTATTCATTCTCGTAGGACATTATACGCGCGATTAACATCGCAGTTCATGCGATCCGTCACGTTGTGGATCACAGAAACAATAACCATTGTATCCACTAAGCTCTCGAATAAAGCCATGTAACATGATGAAGTGTTAGATCGAAGCTATTACGTATATTCGTCTCTTTCACGCTATGATTTTTAACCGGGCTGATCGTTATATTTCGAACAAGCTGTTAACCGCTCGTATCGCTAGGCGTAAATTAAAATGTAGTCATTTGTTTACGGGTTAAAAATAAAAGCAAAATTGTTTGTTCCACGTACGAACTAAGTTTTGTTTATAGTTGGTAATGGCTTCATTGAGATTTCAAACTTAGCACCAACATTTTACTTTTGTCAATTGTAACATAAACGTTTTCAATATCTACTTTTTGTTTTATCTCCATTACATTTTTGAAGAATTTTATTTACCGTGCAATAATTCATCGTTGTGTAATTATTTTTTAAGAAACTGTACAACATAGTAAGTGGTTACGTATGCCCAATGATGTAGTAAACAGATATATTTTTAACGCGCAAAAAGTGAAGACTAGAAAACGTCTTAATTGGAACGTTTGCCTTTAGTTGTTTTACGTAGTAATACGTTATAATACATCATAATTACGTAGTAATACTTTTTGCGTAATTAAAACATCTAGTTATCCCTTTTACTTATTGTTTTTATCAAGCTATCCTTTTAACTTTTAACGAAATGTAAAAATAAACTAAAATAAACGGTCCCCGGCGCGGCACACTTTTTTCTGTTGTTTAGTATGGATATAACATATCTGTTTATTAGAATATCATTGCTTATGCCAGTAAAAATAGCTCTGTAATATAATATAAAAACACCGTTTACTTTGCCTCCAATGACAGGATCTAAATTAGTTGATTTATTTTATATGCCTAACTGGCACATCCAAATATTCCAGGTGATGGTTAGTGACAATTAGATAGCACTGCCTATAGACGTAGGCAATAAAAAAAATTAATCATTTGTTACATAGCCAATGTACCAACAAGCATGGAAGCTAATATGTTCATACATTCAAACTGTAGTTACACTTGCTCACTCACACTTCAAATTAGAACACAGCAATACTATATATTATATAATATTATCTTGTGATGGTGGACAGCTAATTAGAAGGTAAACGATTATTAAGAAATCATAGCAGATTACACTTGAACAAAAATAGCGACTAATTGATTAATAACATTCTCGTTAATTTTTGTATCATCGAGAGTGTGGATACGTTACGGTATCAAGGCTTGTGTTCCGTCGTGGTTTCTTATCGTTTCATTGACTACATTTTCACGCACACTGAAGCGGACGGTATGCAAATATTTAACGATTCTATCAGAGAGGTCAATGTATACAAACTCAGATCGGGGAATATAAAATTGTCCACCGTGACTCAAATACGAATTTATATTTCTCTTACAAATAACAAAACCTTTTATTTTGTATTTTAATATTGGACATGAAAAGCTATCTTTGTTACAGTTTTTTAAAAATATATTTTTCTAATTTTAAATTAGTTAATATAAACATATTCTGTATGAAATAAGTGCAACCATTGTAATATAAATATAATAGAAACTGTAAATAAAACAATGTTTGTTTTCTAAAATATTTACTTAAATTAAAGCAAAAAATAATTTTTAAAACATCATATTTTTAATAAAAGATTTTCTTTTATATCGAGTTAATTTTATTGTATTTAAAATTAAAATAACTTACTTTTTAGTTTGGATGTTGCAATGATCCTTGTACCTAATGTTTAATAAAATTTAAAATACGTTAATATTTCCGAAGAAGATACGAGTATACTTGTGAGATAAATTGAACCTCGTAGAAATAGTGGAATATATTGCAAATAAACTAAGTATACTTATACAATTGTATTATGAAAGTTCAAGTTAATACACATCGAGAAATACATCTTAGATTTTCTTATGTAAGTACTTGAGAAAAGTTTTTTTTTATATTAGTTTTATATCCGAAACCTATAGAGTGTATTTTTTTATGTCACAGGTTGGCGGACGAGCATATAGGCCACCTGATGGTAAGTGGTCACCAGATGGACAATGACGCTGTAAGAAATATTAACTATTCCTTATATCGTCAATGTGCCACCAACCTTGGGAACTAAGATGTTATGTCCCTTGTGCCTGTAGTTACACTGGCTCACTCACCCTTCAAACCGAAACACAACAATACCGAGTACCGATATTAGGCGGTAGAATAACTGAGGAGTGGGTGGTACCTACCCAGATGGGCTTGCACGAAGCCCTACCACCAAGACTTTTTTTAGATTTTACTGAATACTTTATAATAGTTACTTAAGATTTGTAGTCATTTTATCGTTATTTTCAACCAATTAAACGCACCATGTGTTTAATTCTTTACAACAATTTTATTTACTTTACGAAAATTTTATTTTCGACGTGCGATAAAACGAAACGGTCTGTCTTTGTATCGTATTCTACAACTAAATAAAAATATGGGCAAAAATTTGCCATACAGAAAAAAAAAAATCATATTTTGCACTGTGTCGTTATCTATACATATTCAAAGTGTAACACATATGTATATATTCTATATACTCCATCCAATACTCCAATGTTTAAAAACCCTTATTTTATTTAATCATCCAACGGTCATTGAAGGAATACATCATTAAAGATCAATAATTATTAAATAAAAATCAATAATCTTTTACTGCATTTGCAAAACACACCTAGTTATCTGAGTGTTTTCTGCAACGAAGTATAATTTATTTTACGTGTCACTGACATAAGGGAGAGAGGGAAAGAAAGAGGTACATGACAGCATGAAATAGCGTCATGCCGTCACCCGAGCCAGTATACGTTCCATGACATCAAAAATATTTGAATGTTATAAAATATCATAACAGTCAATATAATCAGAATATAAAGATAATTAAATTAATTGTCATATTGAATAAATAAAAAAATGCGAACATTTTTATAAGCGAATAATTTGCATACATAAAAGGATACGTATTCTCGTTACATCACTAAATATATACAGAACATTTGAAATTGAATAACATTCAGAGTTGACCGCTAACATTTAGAAATGTTTATGTATGAAGTTTGTTCCGGAGTCGCAAGAGGACTTTATACAGTCACTGAACACTGGAACCGAGTTCCACTGGGAAATCTAACAGTCTTGAACCCGCTGCGAATGTATCCTGATGGAAATATGACTTTTGAAAATATCTCCTACAAGACTTTTGCTTTAAATTATTAATTTAGTACGTAAATGTATTAAATTAGCTTAGAGTTATACAACATATATTACTAGTTCTGCCTGTGAATTTTGAATTGTGTGCTTTTGAATTTAACAAAATATTTATTAATGTAGCCTTAGTCACCTATACCTATACGTCAGTTATTTGCCAATGCCAAAAAAATCAATACCCTAAAATTAACCGGAACAAAAAGACAGACAGATAAACAGATAAAAATTCTAAACAAAATACATTTCAATTACATATACAAAAATATATTTTTTACAGTGTATACATTCATATTCATTTAAAAAACAAGATTACAAAGAAACACTTCAATTTTTTTATACGTATAGCTAACGCTTTCAGTAAGCATTTTAAATAAAATAATGAAGAAAATAATAAGATTATTCGATGCCTTGAAAATGATCTTATATTAAAACCTACTACATAAACATATTGTAATAATGTATTAAGCTGCGATGTGTGTGTGTGTGTGTGTGTGTGTGTGTGTGTGTATAATTGATACTACGGTCCAGTGAGACGTTATGTAGTCAGTCAGAGTCAGGAACCTTTGACTAATGATGATTTGCCTTTTTTTCAGTGCCACTATTAACAAGTCATTCACACACATTTTCAATATTTATTGTCTATGGAAACTATACTCCGAATCCATGGAGGGTTTTCATTAAAGGGTCTAGCAGACTTACTATGAGAAAATTGCACTGGCGTCTTTAGACATAGTTTTTTTATTAAATTTTACCTCTTTACTCAAAGTATTTGTATCCGTTTTTTTAGATCTCTGCTGGCACTATAAGTAAGATATGGGGGTAACGGTTTAAATTTTATATTTAAACACTATGTCCAAAGTCGCCAGTGCAATTCCCTCATAGTAAGTCTGCTAGAGTCTTTAACACAGCAACACAACAATTCAAAAGTGTTCTACTTAAAGAACATGTATTGTGATTTTTAATGACGTAATTGAATAAAGCTAAAACGATTTATGAAATAATAATACTAAGTACGCAAAAAACGCATCTAATAAATTATAAATATGTATAAATATATTTTGTAATGTTTAATTTCATTTCTTTATATACAAAGTACGAAGTTATATGTACATACATAATTTGGAGGATGATGAAACAGACCTAAACTTACAATTACTATATATATACTATATTATATACTAAAGGTATTAATAAATACTAAATATTTAAACATTATGATTCCACAATTTTGATTGATTGCTTTCTCAAAATTCCATTTTTCCTTTTAACTAGCTCCAAAAATTAGCTAAACGTATGGGGTATATTTGCAACATTCCGTGTAGACTCTAGTAACACATTTATAATAAAATAATAACTTAGTAACTTTGCTAGCACGTGCTCCCTGATATCATTGCTAACAAAACAAATGCTTCGAACTAAATTGTAGATTCCCATCGTCGGCAACTTAAAATCCACCCAAACGTAGCTGGCATCTAGCCAGTCGCAGGAAAGCCGTGCCCTGAATGACAATTTGCTTGAAATTAAACACTACTATTGAATATAATTGCTTAAGTTTTATTTATTTACGTAATTGACCAAGAGAGCTATGTGAAACACCTGGTATTAACGATATTACTCGTGAAAATGCGAAAGTTTAAAATTAATTTTGAATATATGTATAATATTGTAGATGTGATGTCCAATAGATATAATATATAGAACCTAATCAAAGACCGATTAAAATTCATATAAGAATCATTGAATATTATTGTGCCCCACTTTTATTTATAATAAATCTTGTGTTCGGGTGACGCTAAACATCGTGAGAAAAATGATTATGACAGACGAAATTCTAATTGACGTTTTATATGAACCCGCAATGTTACATCTCCCTGTGAACAAATCATAAACTTCTTTTAAACGAGCAATGGAACATTGTATCAAAGGTTATTATTAATTACAAAAAAAAAGTATAGTGACTACCTTAAACGTATGTAAAGAGATTACTAGAGGTATTAAAAAGTTTTGAATGAATAAAAGGATTACTGAGTAATTTCAGTTGTAGTAGTAAATTAATCAATATTTTTTTTTGTTTTATAAATAACTTTAAACAGATTGTTTAACGTATTATATAAATTGACAATAAATACCGAACAGAAAAAAGCAACTGGCAACTGAAAATTATTAATTCGAAAAAAGAACATCAAATAAAAATGTAATTTATTTCATCATGTCTCTGAAGGATATTGTGTTAAAAGCTGAATACATTTTTCATCTAAAATAACACATATTTCACAATGAAATTCTTGCCGATCGAGCAACTGCTTTGTCTTGCTTCCTTTTCTTCATATCTCCCGCATGATTTGTGTTCTATGAGTGTTCTGCTGCACTCGCGATGCGCCCCGAGGAATATTGGATATCTGTCATGTGTTGTAAGATTTCACATACAGACTTTATAATGCATCCCATATAACTTGTGTCCGCTTGGAAAATAAGATCAATTTGCCTTGACGCGTCGACTTTCAGACCTGTATTGCACTATATTGTCTTAGTGAATATATTCGGTTGTATTAATAAAGATATATTTTCGTTAATAATAATGAATGACAATTATTTATTCTTATCAAAACATACTTTCTTCAAGTAGGCTTTTTACAAGCACTTTTAAATCGTCATTTCACAACTATCATGAAGTGAAGCTACTACCGGTTCACAAAGTAGGTTCTACCGAGAAGAACCGACAAGAAACTCAGTATTTACTCTTTTTCACAATTTAAAAATAAGTACATAAGTAAACACAAACACATACCTACTTTGAGATCATCTTTAATGCTTAATTAATTTTTATTTCTATAAACAAAAACAGATACAATTAATTACGTATTTTAGGTCACTGGGTTAAGATGAAAACCATTTCATCAGGTTATTATGTGAATGTTGCCATATTAGCAACAGATAATAGTAATGAGTATTAACTGAACTTATATATTTTTTTTTCTTTATATAATATAATATATATTACTCCTATCATTACTAATAACTGTGTGAAATGATTTAAATGGGATCCATTTAGACTATAGGTCTAATAAATATGTATACATATAGTAACAATATATTTGAATTGAAATATTAAATTTAATAAATTGACTTAATACTTTATTTTCGATCGCATTCATCCAGTATCGATAAAATATAATATATCTCGATATATAGGAGTTATACACTAGTGCATTTATTTATCCTTATTCTAGAAGTATCATGATGTTGGGTTTTACAGAAATGTAATAATATCTTTAATATCGCTATGAGCTGGTTGTGTAAACATTCTTAGCGAGCCTGGGGGCTATTATCAGTCGACCGGGCTATGAATAATAAAATGAATGCCAACATTCCCTCGAATGTGGTATGCGATTGAATAATAATCGCACATTACGTAGATATATTTTTATAGGAGAGCAATAACAGCTCATTGTATAGGGATCTTGTGATAGAAAACCGACAGTCACTTGAAATAATTTAATGAAGGAAACACGGTACAAGTAAACAACGGCTTTTATCGTTCTATTTTTAAAAATCAATTTGGAACATGAAGTATTGAAAACCGTCTGACAGTGATATGCTATTTTGACCCTTATATAATTATAGCGTAAGCTAATTTTTGTCCATATTATAGGACAATAGCAGCACAGGTTATGGTCTCGTTTTGAAGAACTCTAGTTCTATGTGTAACAAATGAAGATGATTCTTTGATTGTAATTTATTAAATTGTTACAATTTGATAAGGAATTTTTAGTGAGCTGAAAAATGTTACTGGCAGGTTATACAAAACCAATATATCTGACATTTTAATTTTAATTTACAAAAAGTTTCATCAGTTTACAATACAATTAAATCAAAATAAAACCTGTCATAAAATTTGAAATACCTACAAAAATGGGATAACCGAGTTTCACGGGTAGCTAGTGCTATAAATGTTATAACTTTATGTCGTTATTAGAGTTAGAGTTTTTACAGTTTTTTATATATTACGATCGAATTCAAAATTGCCTTACTGTTAAGGCACTACACTAATAGCGCCCGTGCTTTAATTTTAATAAAAAAAAAATGTTGTAGCCTGAGTTACTCCTTATTACACCTACCTTCCTGTAAAAGTCCTGTTTAAATATCTCAGCTGATCCAGAAATTAACCGGAATAAGCAGACAGACACACAAAAACAACCGTACCGTGTAAGCATTAAGTAAAAAGCGGTTAGTTTAATATTACAAACATACACTCCAAATGTATTACATTCAGAAGACTCAGAAGACATTTCATGTACTCAGAACAGATCGACTGTTCTGAGTACATGGAATTTGAACTGGCATTATAGCGTAGCTGTCTCGTTAATCTATTGGCAAACAGTTTTACTTATTTAATTGATACTTTTCGGTTCTTAGTATGAAAAAATATTTTTAATAGTCACGAGGAATATATCACCCAGTTAATATTTCTTACACTGCCAGTATGTTTTTCGGCGATGGTGACCATTTAACCTCTAGTGATTATCCATTAGGTAATATACGCAATTGCCTTGGAGGATCAGCTAGGCAAGCAAAAATAGACGCTACATATTGATTCTATTTGTATCGGATGATGGCATACCTTCGTAATTTAAAAAAAAAACGACTTGTATGTAAAACTGCAATGCGGTAAATACATTTTAGAACGTTAGAAACGAGTATAGGGTCTTGCACAGCTCGGCCCAGCTATTTCAAATTAAAAATAAATACCGCCTAGTCTGTTATTAAATATTTCTCTTTGTATCTCATCATGTACATTATTTATTAAATTATGTATCTAATTATGCAAACAATATAATAAAATATCTCATCTTTAACGTAATTTCAGTAAGTACCACTCTTTGATGATTACTAATTTCTTTGAGAAAAATTAATGAAGCTACGCGATGTTTTTTCTTATGACTTTTATACAACGAACAGATTATCGTCTATTTTGACATTTATTCAAATTTGGTAATGTATTCAGATTATTTAAATAAAAGCAAGATTTTTTTTATGTTTATTTGTCAAACTGTCTATCTCCATTTATTTCCCGAGTCGATCGAAAAATTATTCAAAACGAAAATGTTATTCTGTTCTCTTTATATTTTCCCGTTCAGTGAAACGTATATAGTTGCATAATAATTTTATGGCTGCTATCGGAATTAGATCACCAACAGAATCGTTCGATTTAAACTGGAATAGTACAGAATAATACCGAAATATCCTTTAGTTAATTCGGATTCGGACAATTATAATGCTTCTAACATCAGAATGCATAACTTTACATTCCTGTTAGCATAGGCGTATTTCTGTGTAAATACGGATATTCGACAGTAACATTAGTAGGTAACAAATAAATTAAGTATTAAATGTTTTTTTTTGTTAATCTAATGTGATTAGGAATATTATTTTTCCTCGTTAAAATAATTGTAAATATTACAAAGTCAATAAATTTATTGGTGACGATCACTTACATTTTATGACTCGTGACAAATAGTCAAATAAGTTATTGGTGGTATAGCCTCCCATAAGATGATTCGAATGATTGAGTTTTGCGGGCTGGATGACTACTCGAGAGGAGATTTTGAGCCTCTCATGTAAGTCTTTATGAGTGTCGAAGAATTTTATCCGATATGAGCGGGTTTTTTGCGGTGTATATCAGGAAGGTGGCTATAACCTGGGTCTTGGGCGAACGGGGGTGGAGGAACTAGGTTATTTGGAAGATAATGACCCTCTTTCCCAATCCCCTGCGGAGTTTCCCAATCGCCGGCGCGATTCCTAGCACAGAAGTCTCATCCAGAAAATATATCTTTGTAAACGCTGACATTATCTAGTTATCACCGACAGAAGCCTGAAATGAAAGATCATGTCAATTATTTATCGAACAGACCTGTCAAAAGCTGAATTGGCGTGCTTTAATTGATCAGCTTAAGGTCAAATTAACGCGTCGGGTTACCTCCTTGAAGATGTCTAGAGCATTCTAAGATGTTGTTGGATAGCGTGACCATTTCTTCCGCGATCGCCACGCGATGGCTATGGAGTCATCCATGATATTTGTAAAGACCTTTTGGATCGCACGCTCGTGCTCTTCAAACCCCGTTTCAATAGCTGGAGGTTCAAAACAGCCAACCATTAGCCGACTGTGTAACACTCTCCTCTAGGATCTTGTCCAGGATTACTCCACACCCTAATCAGCCATTAAAGATGATCAACTGAACTGGAATATTTTTATCAAGCTCGCTAGCATATCAAATACCACAATACCACAATGAGTTATCAATTGAGAGATACATAGTCCACAATAACAAAAGGGCCACATTGAATATACACGAATATCCCCAACACACACACCTTTCGAGCAGGAAACAAGGTGGCACTACAGAGATAGCATATCGACTCATAATATATTCTTATATATTAATGAATGATATTCTGTTAAAATATATTCAGTACATAATATGTCGATGGAATAAAATTATACAAGTATATTTCCATAAAGAGTGCTTCAATTAAAACAACGCTACCACTTTATTAAAATGTTCATTATGTATAATTTCCATACTTGATAAAGGTTTCATTAATCTTCTTCGCTTTTGTAAATATTTAACGGATTTGTTTTGAGCTTTATATTAATTAACATTAAGTCGCTTATATCTGGCGATACATTGTGTAACTAAAACGCTAACTTTACGTAAGTTAGTGGAATGGTGGAATCAATTGTTCGTTAAATTCTGCTTGTCACACATTGTCAAATCATTTCAAAATTAGTTTATTAATTTATTTGTATATATGAATAACACAATGTACTGCACAATACTGAAACTCTATTTAGTTAACACTCGAATGTGCTAAAGGATATTACAGCACTAATGACTTTCTAGTTGACTGCACACCTTGAATGAGATTATTTCCTCTAGGCTGTTTAAAATACCTATAATATGTTTATTATTGTCCATGTAACATGAAATTAAAAATATGTTTATCCTGCTGAGTAAATACCGTACCGCTGATAGATTTTTGACTATCAATAAGCAAGTGTTAAACACTTGAATAAAGATTTTTCTCTTTGACATGACTTTGACTTAAATTATACCAAGACTGAAAAACGCAGTGACATAGGACCTTTTCCTATACGCAGTGGTATTCAGAAAGGTATTTGGGCCTACGGGGCGGGTTATGCTAGATAGTGAAATAGAACCTTATCGAAACATACGGTTACATGAGGTCTGTATCGGAAAAATTATTTTTCCCTTAATATATACTTATAAAAAAAGTCTCTTTTAAAAAGTCGGAGGTAACTCATTTAACAACCTAAATCATTATAAATTCTACACTCAGCAACAAGACTTAGTTTGGTTTTGTTCGGGTTTCTAGAAACCGGTATGTTATACTCACAAGCAACATATTATCATCTTAGTCCATGTACGTAACTACAGGCACAAGGGACATAACATCTTAGTTCCTAGATTGATGGCACATTGACGATGTAAGGAATAGATAATATTTCTCCCAGTTTTATTGTCTATGGATGATGGTGACCACTTGCCATCAGGTGGCCCATATGCTCATCCGCCAACCTATACCATAAAAAAGTAACATTGCCAATAGAATAAATATGGTTTAAATTTTTTTAACGTACTAATGTCTATGAGCAGTAATGACCACCTTCACTGAGGACTGCTTGCTGTTTGATCTACAAATGCTAGAATACAATAATTTAAGACACTTACATTAAAACAAAAAACCAATTTTTTTAAATAATATGAGACGGATGATAACTTGTTTATTCGTTCCTTATTAAAATATATAAATATCAATATAATAAAAATATTCATACACAAATCGTAACTGACACAATTTATTATAATATTACATTAAATGTAATAAGAATCTAAGGAAATCTGAGACTTAGGTCGGGTGTTGATTACAATTCATTTTGTTAGCGAAAATGGTGGAAACAAGCAATAGTACAGAAAATTGTGCCCTCGAGGTAGACAAAGGTATACTTGTGAGGTAATTTTGAAGATAGTCGAATCTATTGGACTTAAGGCTTAGTTTTATCTACAATAGCCTTAGCCAGCTTTTTTTTTGAGGTAAGCGTGTTTCTTTATTGTCTTTTGTAAATATTGTACGTTTTGTTCATGATAGTTGTAATCTATTTTAATGGCACGGAGAGTAAATAAATTAGTATACAACATAATACAGCCTTTAAATTTCCCACTGATGGTCTAAGGCCTCCTCTCACTCTGGGGACAAGGTTTGGAGCATACTCCACATCGCTGTTCTAATGCAGGATGGTAGATTAACTTGTGAATTTTGTTAAAATTAGACATATGCAGGTTTTCTCGTGATGGTTGCCTTCACCATCGGTCACGATATGAATTATACGCACAAATCAAACACATAAAAAATCTTATTGCTTGCCTGCATTGAACAAATAATCAGTCAGAACACACAACCAGTTAAGATGTACTTACTTATGAGTCTTATTCGGGATCAAAAATAATAATCATTGGCATTAACTATAGATTTTTTAAATTAAATAGATCGTATTTTTCTTACTATAGGAAGTTTGGCAATAAAATTACAATGTATATAAGAATTGAAAAAAAATAATGGTGAGTAAAGTTTAAGTAAAATAAGTTGAAGATTAATCAATAATAGTTTGTAATGTAAAATAACTGTAATTAGTAAATCGCATAGAAACTATGTTTGTATAGCATGATGTCTTAGGCTTTTTTAATTCTACATAAGTATATTTCCTCGTTTACATATTTTGCAAACTTCATACAGCTATACGTTAGTTGAATGATCTAGCTATCAATGGCTACTTAAGCTATACGACTGACCCTTGAAGTTTCAAGCATACTTCGTTTCGTCGTGTATCTAAAGGCATCTCAGAAGGAAATTACAAAGTTTTCTTTTTAAGTTTAGCCAATCGACACATCAATTTTTTTAATTTTTTTACAAAACTGAGAGATATTTACATGATTTACTGTTTTTCAAGTTTTAAAAATCGAAATATTGTTCTTAAACTTTTAAAATAATAATATATTTTAAGTTTTTAATAAATTCAAATTTAGAACCCTCTTTTTATCTTTTTTAACAAGTGTACTTGTTTAAAAATAATACTGTGTATGTATACACTACACTAAGAAATAACGTGGCAATCGGAACGAGTTATCGATAAATTTTAAAGATAGGATACAAGTTTCTTCTTTAAACTTAGACATTGCCAATACAATGGGAAGAGCATCAAACAAAACTCTCAATGGTTCAAAGAAAAGTTTGAACACAACTCAAAATAGAAATAAGAATTTTACATCCAACATACGAATATGAATGTCGAATTACAGTATCGGTAAAAGTACGACGATTTAAGGAAGATTAACCAATAGTAGATCTATTTATTATAGCCTGAGTAGGCTACCCAGTCGTCGGGCTTACTATCGCTGTATGCTGTAAGTTTCATAATTCTTGTTTCAAACCACAGAATGGGTCGAATTACAAAGTGATTGACCTTTCTAGTTAAGATATTGTCAATAGTTGATCGAAGTCTGAAAGTTGACAGGGATAACATTCCCGGGCTTGGCAAAGTATGGATCTTGTTGGTCTGATTTCCACTCAGATTCTGCTCGTGTCGGATTACCCATCTATGTCTTGGAAATTAAACTTCACTGGTTTCGGATTATCCTACTATGGTGTAATGAGAATGGGGAAACAGACGGGGTTTGCTTGTGCTGGACATACACTCTCGAGCGTAATAATAGTTGATGGGAAATTGTCAGTCTACCGCTGTTATTTTTTTTTTTATGTTATACGAGTATAGGCTCATCTGATGGAAAGTAATTACGACCGTCTATGGACATCTGCAATACCTAGGGGCTTGCAGGTTTTTGAAGGTCAGATCGGTTCGGAATAACAGTCGGCGGAAGCTAATTCCTAATAAATTTCCTAATAAATGATTTTTGGGTAAGCTCATACCAGACAGACATTTTTTAACTGGCTTTGTTTCATCATCATCATCGTTTCATCAAATCTATTAAATGGTTTCCTTAGATTGTACACCTAAATTAAAAAGGAAGTTCAGGCTGGCAGACTTACAGACCTTTAAACACGAATGTCATTTTTTATTTGTAATTTACATAACTGTGTCTCAGGTATATTTGATTTATAAGAATTTATATTTCTTAAATAATTAAATTTTAATAAAATTCCAATAATATCTAGGAAATACAAAATACTGTATTTGGCTAACGCTGTAACAATATCAATAGCGCCTCCAGCGTGTTTGTCTGAAATCATAGCTAACAAAACAATTGCTTCAATTCCATGGCAATTAATAATATTTGTTTTAAAGTTACTAAGCTGTTAAAACTAAAAATTATTACTTAACAAAATCCTTATTGTATGTTACTAGTTGTCGTCTGCCACTTTGCTCAGGTTTGACGTATGAAACAGCTAATATCCTTTCTTTCACACTAGTTTAATACAGATATTCTGCTGCCGCACCAATACTTGCTATTGTTGAGTTCCGGTTTGAAGGGTGAGTGAGCCAATATAACTACAGGCACAAGCGACATCTTAATTCGAAAGGTTGATGGCGCATTAGCGAAGTATGGGATGGCTAATATTTCTAATAGCTTCAATATTTATCGGCGGTAACTTCTTAACATCAGTAGGCTTATTTGAGGGTTCGCCTACCAATTTCATAAAAAAACGAGATCTAATGGAATTAACTCTTAATATTATAATATATTTGTCTATATATTGGGTAATGAGAAGTAATACAAACTATTATTTGTCTTTCTAGAACTTAACTTCAAGTTAACACACAATAAACACTTTCTTTGTACTACAATAATTACTAGTTTTAGCTTGATAATGAAATAATGTGTAGGTACTTAATGAGTACTAAATATATTATAAATAATTTACGGTGCATAACAATTTTTGCCACTACAAAGTCTTCCTAAATCGACTGATAACGATTTAATTGGTTATAAGCGTTGTGCGAGCACGCTCGGGTCTACATATCGTATATCCTCTCGCCAAGTTGCTATAAGTAACCCAGTGTAACTATAGCTATATTTGTGTCGTAGAGAGATGGGCAGTATTTATAATAGCACCATAATCAACAGGCATTTTCCCAGCCTATCGAAGCCATAAAAAATATCAAAAAATAAAAAATTAAATTATACACCAATATTATTTTATTACATTATTTATATTTTTTAATATCGTATAAATCGTATAAATATAGTGTAATTTAAAAGTTTTCTTAGACTTATCTTCAAGCTTATAACACATATATGTTTAATCGCGATCACTTAGCGCTAAAAGCCAAATACATTTTCATCAGGAATAACACATATTTCACAATAGAATTCTTGCCGGTCGAGTGACCGCTTTGTCGCTTGCCGTTCTTTCTTTATTACGCTCCCATGATTTGTGTCCGATGAGAGTTTCACTGCAATCGTAATCGCAATGCGCTATAAGGAATATTGGCTAGCTGTAAAAATACACGGGAAATGCCTTGTACTGATTACTTTCAAATCCTGTAAAATGACGACTTTTAAATTGAAAGTTATAACTCTCGCCTTGAAATGCCACAATCATTAACGACAGAGAATGGTTACAGTAGTTTAAAAAAAAAAAACAATAATATACTGAATAGTGAAAAACATTATTTGACGACGGGGTGTAAGGGGGCGCAAATTACATCTTAGCGCCCCAAGCCAACCTCACCTGCCCGTGGTGCATCCTGCCAACTAGCAAACGAGGCTCTGGCGACCGAATGATGGCGGTATAACCATCAAAATAAACGTAGCTAAATACCACAGGCCGATGACGGGCAGCAGCGTCACCGGTGCGAGTAGCTACGTTCTGCGATCGCCAACACGCCTGCCCAGCGTGGCGATTATGGGCAATATCCTCTATATGCAGCACTCACACAAGCCACGGCCCCCAGTTCCCGGCAGCCCCGCTATTCCTCGTCATGGTGGCGATGATGGTAACGGCGGGACGGGGGGTGCTAAGAATCACCGGGCTACGGGAGGCCACCACAACCGACTGACCCTTGCGACGTACAACGGACGCACGCTACGGCTTGACTCGCATCTGGCGCAACTTGAGGTAGAACTTGGGAAAATTAGGTGGCACATATTAGGGTTATGTGAAGTCCGGAGAGAGGGAGAGGACACCGTAACCCTCGATTCGGGCCACCTAATGTACTTCCGAGAGGGAGACCAACAATCCCAAGGTGGCGTTGGGTTTCTGGTAAATAAGTCCCTAGCTGACAACGTTGTGGAAATCTCCAGTGTGTCGAACAGGGTTGCGTACCTCGTAATAAAGCTCACCGAGAGGTACAGCCTCAAGGTAGTGCAAGCGTACGCACCGACCTCGACACACTCGGACGATGAAGTGGAAGAATTGTTCGATGATATATCGAGGGCCCTCCACTTCACCACGAAAACCCACTACAACGTTGTCATGGGGGACTTTAACGCTAAAGTGGGAGTACAGAGTTACAGGAAATCGGTAGTAGGACCCCATGGATTTGGAAGTAGGAATCATAGGGGGCAAATGCTTGTCAACTTCCTCGAACGGGAGGGGCTCTTCTTGATGAACTCCTTCTTCATGAAACAGCCCCAAAGGAAGTGGACGTGGCAAAGCCCCGACACTATGACCAAAAATGAGATAGACTTCATCATGACAGACAAGAGGCACATATTCAGAGACGTCTCTGTGATCAACAGGTTCAATACCGGTAGTGATCACCGACTTGTCCGAGGCTCTCTGAATATCGATTTTAGGGCCAAGCGCGTCCGTCTGATGAAGTCCACGCTCCGACCAAAGCTGCTCCAACCCATTGCGGGATCTGAAACGTTCCAGTCAAACCTGGAGAACCGATTCACTGCCGTGAAAACCACAACAGACGTAAACCAGACCCTAGAAAATGTAGTTCGAATTCTCAGGGAAGAAGGTACAAGATTTTGTGGCATGCAGCGTAAGGGCAGGAAGTCCAAACTTTCAGAAGACACCTTAGGGCTAATGAAGAAACGACGTGAAAACCCACCTGTCACTTCGTCAGAGAAGCGTCAACTAAACCGAGAGATCAGCAAGCGCGTACGACACGACCTCCGGTGCTCCAATACTCTTACGATTGAAAGAGCAATCGAGCAGAATCGGGGGTCTAAGGTGTTTGTACAATCTCTTGGAAGGAGCCACCTGACGAAGTTGACCACATCAAGTGGAGAAGTCGTTTCTTCCAAGACGGCAGTTCTTTCGGAAGTAGAGGACTTCTACGGCCAATTATACGCATCGCATGCACCTCGACCTGATCCCGAAAATGAGGATTCTAGAGCTACATTAACACGCCATTTCTCAGAAGACCTGCCTGAAGTCAGTATTGGCGAAATCGAGATTGCTCTTAAACAGCTTAAAAATGGAAAAGCCCCTGGAGAGGACGGTATTACTATAGAGTTATTAAAAGCAGGAGGTAATCCGGTACTCAAGGAACTCCAAAAGCTTTTTAACTCTGTCCTCTTCGAAGGGAGAACTCCGGAGGCGTGGAGTAGGAGTGTGGTCGTCCTGTTCTTCAAAAAGGGAGACAAAACCCTGCTGAAGAACTATCGTCCCATATCCCTACTGAGTCACGTCTATAAGCTGTTTTCAAGAGTGATCACGAACCGTCTTGCGCGAAGATTCGACGAATTCCAACCCCCAGAACAGGCCGGGTTTCGGACCGGATACGCCACCATAGACCACATCCACACAGTGCGGCAGATTATACAGAAGTCCCAAGAGTATAATCGGCCCCTGTGTCTTGCATTCGTGGACTATGAGAAGGCCTTTGACTCGGTTGAAATCTGGGCTGTTCTGGAGTCCCTGCAGCGTTGCCAAGTTGATTGGCGATATATCCAAGTGATGAGATGTCTCTACGAAGCCGCCACCATGTCCGTCCGAGTACAGAATCAGCAAACAAATCCCATACCATTGCATCGAGGAGTGAGACAAGGGGACGTTATTTCCCCCAAATTGTTCACTAATGCAATGGAGGATATGTTCAAGACGCTGAACTGGAAAGGACGTGGCATCAACATCAATGGCGAATACATCTCTCACTTGAGATTCGCGGACGACATCGTCATCGTAGCAGAAACGCTGCAGGACCTACAACAAATGCTGAACGATCTGGCTGAGTCTTCTATGCGTATCGGCCTACGGATGAACTTGGATAAAACCAAGGTCATGTTCAATGAACATGTTCTACCGGAACCGATTGCGATACACGGCGGTACCGTGTATCGCAATCGAAGTTGTTCAAAAATATGTCTACCTTGGGCAGACTGCGATTTGGTAGAAACAACCTTGAGGACGAGGTGAATAGAAGAATTCAGCTAGGTTGGGCAGCGTTTGGAAAATTACGTCGAATCTTTACATCGTCGATCCCACATTGCCTTAAGACAAAAGTCTTCAACCAGTGCGTCCTACCCGTCATGACATACGGAGCCGAAACGTGGACACTCACGGCAAGGCTGGTCCACCAGTTTAAAGTCGCTCAGCGTGCTATGGAAAGGGCTATGCTCGGCGTTTCTCTGCGGGATCGCATCAGAAATGAGGCGATCCGCCAGAGAACCAAAGTCATCGACATAGCCCACCGGATTAGTAAGCTGAAGTGGCAGTGGGCTGGCCATATTTGCCGCAGAACCGATAACCGTTGGAGGAAACGTGTTCTAGAGTGGAGACCGCGTCTCGGCAAACGTAGTGTAGGACGTCCTCGGGCACGGTGGAGTGACGACTTACGCAAGACGGCTGGCAGGAGCTGGATGCGAGTAGCCCAAGAACGATCTCAGTGGCGTGCAATTGGAGAGGCCTATGTCCAGCAGTGGACGGAAATGGGCTGATGGATTGGATTGGATTGGATAGTGAAAAACATTATTTGACGACCTCCATGGTCGAGTGGTGTGTACACCGGTTTTCATGGGTACGCCACTCTGAGGTCCCGGGTTCGATTCGCGGCCGAGTCGATGTAGATGACCGTTAGTTTTCTACGTTGTCATGGGTCTGGGTGTTTGTGGTACCGTCGTTACTTCTGATTTCCATAACACAAGTGCTTAAGCTACTTACATTGGGATCAAAGTAATGTATGTGATGTTGTCTCATATTTATTTATATTTATTTATTTATATGTTCTGAAATGAATTGTGAAAATTACAAAACACAGCATAATAGCTTGTAGTATTGAGTATAGGTCTCAAGACAAATACTTTTGATTTATCATGTACGTTGAAGGAAAAACGTATTCTACTTTTTGATCTAGCATAACAACGAAAAACCCAATCTCAAAATCAAGAACGATAGCAAAATATTCGTTTGACGCCTAAACAAAATAACTACTTCCATTTTCCTGGAACATTAGACATGAGGCTCACAACTTGTTTTCCTAAAATATGACTAATCAAGTACATTTTACTTTAGAGCCGTAAAAAGGTACAAGTTGGTTTTTGTATCAATCTACAAAATATTATGTCTAAAAAAAAATATATCTGAAAAATCTTGGATTTATGATGGACAACAATAAAAAAAATTAACATTTAGTTTATTCAAACACAATAAAAGGCATTTTTACCAATGTACACTAGTTAAGCCTAGTTTATAATAATTGATATATCAAAATAAATTTACACATAGCTTGTTACACCTCCTGCGATTCTAATCCTATTTATATTACTCGGACTTAATTCAACAAACCAACTACGTATAGTTGGACGTAGTTTTTAAGATAATAGAACTACAGAAACAGTAACAATTACAGTAGTATAGTTACGTCATTTTCATCACAGTAGTCTTGACGAAATAAACTAAATAGCGAGTTTAACTGATTATATTTTTTGAATTATTAGTTAATAACACAAAAAGATAATTTTATAAGTGAATAAATTTTTTTTTAAGAACAAAAACATGGTTTTGTAACTTTCGTAATAGAAAAAATTGACAGAAATAGAGTTATCAGAAAGACAGTCATATCCGCATGAAATGGAGTAACACATATCATGAGACATTATTAAGCTTTCAAATCTTCCTGTTACAAAAAAGATGAATTTGTTTTAGAAGCGAATGAACATGAAAATAAAACTATTGCATAAGTTGTTAATACTATGATTTAACAATAATTTAGAAAAAAATACAGAAATATCCACTTTGCCCAGTGCTGGGCTAAGGCCTTCTATCACTTTGAGGAAACTCTTAGAGCTTATTCCATCCCGGTGCATTAAAATCTACGCATATTTTTTCATTAAAATAAATTAATACCCTATCTGATTTAAATAAGATAAGTCGTTTCATTTTATCTGACTCTAAAATGTTACCATCGAGGAAAATATTAATATGATTACCAAACTTTAATGTTTCACATGGTTACGTATGCTGATTTAATATAGTTTCAGCTGTTTATTAATACCGTGTATATTAAACCCGTTTTTATTAGGTCTACATTTTTACAAATGTAATGAAGTTCCCTATATGTTCATTGTGCGTTTTACAAATGTTAAATGTATATCTAAAATTGCAAGTGTGCATACGCGCTTTTGCAACACTATCTCCAATGATTATTATTCATTATGACAAGAGAACGCATTTTTTTATAAAACTCATATATTATATTTTTTAAATCGTCATAAAATTTGTATTTCTCAAAGTTTTATCAAATAATATTTTGGGATTTTCTTTTTAAGTAACACGTTAACACGACAGTACTAATTGCGGACATATGCTAAACGAACAACTAATAAACGAGAAGAAATTGATTGAATGAATGAGCAAAATTAAATTCGCAAGGGAAATATTAATTACACGTCGTCTTTGTCTATTCCGGACCCTTTATTACCATAAATTGATATAACATTCAATATGCATAAATCCAAGCACGCTGTAGGTGTTTCGTATATTCGTACAATAATTCATTCATTAACTAGCGACACGAAGCGCCCGGGGCTAAAGTGCCGGGGACCTAAAACTAAGGCATTAAGAGATACGAACGAGGGTTTCATTACCCTGAACTGTTAGCCCCTTTGGTAAATGGATGGCGAGCCCGGTCTTTGCATTGACGCCGTAATGGTTAAAGAACAATTCTATGCTAAATTAGTTAATTGAATTTCAGGGTATCTAGTCCGAATGTCTTGATATGTTTATATAGCGATTTTTTTTACATAACGCACACGTACGAACTTCATACAAAATTTTTGATGCTGAAATTGATCTCTAAATTATTTATAAAAATACAACTCAAAACCTTAGATAGATAGCTAATAGCTGCACATAAAATTGGTTATGGTGACATTTTGAAGAGCTCCAGTCATAGATGTGCAGAAAATTAAAGAGGCTTCTTGATTGCAATTTAATAATTTTTTACAATGTTACTAACAATTAATTTATGAAATATGAAATAAAAAGTTGCTGTCCGTTTAGAGAGCGGTACTACGGCTATATAAGAAAAAAAAATGAAAAAACGTAAACAAAATTAAAGTAAATCGTTTTGGACAAACTCCAATTCTAGCGGAAATAATGATAGTCCAGTCATTATATACAAAAAAATAAAGTGCGTTAGTGAAAGGGAAGCTTGACAGTACTAGCTCCGTAACGCACTACGTAACAAAATGGTTTACCCTACCAAAGACCTCGAATTTCTATATGCTTTCGCCGCCATCTTGAAAAAGGAATTGAATTTTGTTTTTTGCGATAACTTTGCTGTGCGTCCCGATACGAGAATTATACTAATTATTTATTTTATATAACAGTTGCAACACTTTCTTCTAATAATTACAATAATAATTTGTAACAATTTAGGAAAATACGTTTTATTAATTTTGTTATATAATGTATTATTAATAACGATATTCAATCCAGCAAGAAGAAAAATAACTTAAATGCTATATAAGTAAAAAACTACATGACAAAAACATCGTTTAAAAAAGTGCACAACCTTTTAGCTGATTTCTTGCTTTAAACATTAAAAAAGGAATTGTTCTGTGTCTGCCTTTAACAATTTTCTGCCTTACGTGAAGTAAACGGTAACACGACTGAACAGTACTTTACGATGGCCAAGTATTATTCTCATGGTACATTTTACTTTGTAAATAAAGGATGGAATTTTAAGAAACAATCTTGAATAATATTTTTTTATTTTTGTATTTTAATAATTACAAAAATGAACGCTTTGCTAGGAATACTATTATAATTCTTTTATTCAAACTAGAAACATTGACTTCAATTTACAAACTGTAGATATTAAATTTCAATTTAAAGGAAGGGATAGAAAGTTGTTGTTTTATAATTAAAAATATTTTATTAATTTTTTTTTAGTTTCAATTCAAACCATTTTTCCATTACAGTAAATTTAAATTAAAGCGTTCAACATAAAACGTGTTTATTAGAAAAAAATAAATTTCGCAATAATCGGCAATAATTTGAAAAGAGAAAAACTAATAATTTTGAAACGGATCAAAAGTAGGTATTCCATTATTGCAAATCAAAAAATTTAGTAACAGCTGCTTTTAATTGTTAAATTTTGCGTATTGATAGTATATTATTCGGCGCTCGTTTATTAGGTAATTCTTAAATAAGAATATAACATATAATAATAGTTAAATTTTAAGCAATTATTTCAAAACTAAGATCGCATAAGAAATTTCTAGTAAGCAATAATACTGACAAACTATAGTTTCTAATTCTAGACCACTACATTCCAAGCTCAGAAATATGTCACCATTGCAATCACGTTAATCCAGGATATGAATATTCTAAAGTAAAAGTATATTAAATCAACAACTTATGCACTAAATTTTAGCTTAATACCTCACGCATTAGTCAAACTGGCACGTAAACCCGGCTTGCATAAGTTTTCGATAGTAATTTGCATGTTGCAATTTCATCGTTGATCTTCGAGCAATTACGATCGCCAATAATAACATACTGTAATATTTTCCTATCATAGGTATTTTTCATGTATTTTTTGCAAATATCCAAATATTAAGTCTTAAGTTGATATTTTTGTCCTTTTAAGTACACAATATTTTTATTGTCAAAATGTAATTCTTGAAGATAGAATGATCAATATAAGTTAATTAAACAAAAAGTAACCACTGGACGTTAGATAAATGTGATACAACGAAATTGATGATTATTGAAATAAATCAATTCGAATTAATTAAAACCAATGTACTTAAAATTAATTGAATTAAATACATACATATTTTCATTAGTTGAATAAAAAGCCTTCTTCTTATATGTAGCAAGCAAGCACTGGGGAAGTAGGTCGCAGCGGCTGAGAGATGCCGTGAAGGTATCCTACAGTATCATGCCCTCCGCCGCCGTACGGAACAGTCATACCCCCAAACCTTAACTCAAAATTGTTAGCAATACACCCTTTTATCAAAATTCAAAACGCAGTAGTAACCTAAATACATCTTATGACATTTTAAATTTTTAATATTAATATTAATAGTAAATGCAAATAAGTCGGGACAAGATTTCAAGATGCCAAGTTTTTGAAAAGTTGAAGAAAAACCTCATTACATAGAAAACTCTGCTGCGGACAGTAAATGGATTAATATCCAGTTGAGATAATTCTCGACGTCAAAAACACTAGCTTCTAGCGAGTCTCGCCTTAAACAAGATTTCGACAAGTTTGTGAAAAGTTTGCTTAAAAGCTTCTTTTAAGTAGTTAAAAAGGAAGATGTAAGTGGAAAATCTTAAAACATTGTGTTATTAGTTTCAATGTTATAAATAATTGGACACAGCTCATCATGTCTGAATTGAAGACATATTTAAAGTTACTCGTACATTAGTAAATTTAATTACTATTAACATTTTTAAAGTTAAAGTTCGAGAAACTCAAAAGGTCGACTTTCGAGTCATCATAAAAATATAACAAAATACTATGCTCAGAAATTAATTATTGTTATCACTTTGCTATTTTTTATTGTAAGCAAATTTATCAAAAGTATTTTCTAATTGAAATATAAGTTTATGCTTAAGAGTTAAAATAAAAAACATAAAAAAAATCTTTTAATTAAATTTTTTCATACATTTCCATTTCAGACGAGCGGTAATCATCTTGTAGATGTAATTAAATACATTTCTTCCTGGAATCAAGAATTAAAAAAATAAACTTATAATTAACATTTTTTTGTGCACTTCCATTTCAGGCGATCGGTAGAAATCTTGCATCTTGCACTTCCAGCGTCAACACTTATAAAATACATTCAAAACGCAGTCGCAACAAACGTCACAAGCTATTTACATCAAATTCATGTGTTCTTCATGGTAAATTCAAAGCCTAGCTTAAAAATAAATCACATAGTAATGCATTCACATTTAGTATTGAGAAATAAATTGAAAAGCATTTTCTTTTGAGGTCTGAACTCACAACACAGTCCTTTAAGTTCATATGCTCAATGTTCAAAAGATTTGCTTCTTTAATATAGAAAAGACTAAATAACGGTATTGTTAAATGTTAATCTAATATACTAGATAAGTTGCATTTATAATTAATTTAAATAACATTTTCTGTAAATACTGCATTTACAGAACTAAGTAAAAGGACTGAGTAAGCTGAGTAAAATATAAGGCGATACAGTCACGTTGAACACTTAGCTCACTCGATCCTAAGCTTGCGAGACCCTACTGTTTAACATTAAACTTAATGAGTAACCATGTTTATTTCATTTTATAAGACGATTCGCGAATCTTAGCATCGCGATGTAGAAATATCTACAATCTGACATAACGCCATCTAGTAACCATGTGCAATATATACACTAATTACGTGTACACACGTAAAAGTTGGGGCAGGTGCTTATTATCCACCCTGCCCGCTTGCAGTGATGACCACAAGAAAGTGTCTCAGTTAGTCTGCTGGCTATTTCATTTCATATTAAATTGTTTATCTTTACATAGTATAAAACAAAGTCACTTTTTCTGTCCCTATGTCCCTTTGTACGCTTTAATCTTTAAAACTGCGCAACGGATTTTGATGCGGTTTTTTTAATAGATAGAGTGATTCGAGAGGAAGGTTTTTATATATAATACATAGACAATATAGTTAAGCAACACTGATAATTCAAAAGTTTCTCATGTAATGTCGTAAATTTTTAAATTTTCTTGCGCTTACAATGTAAACGCTGGCTGAACCTTACTAGATAGATCAAAATAATGTACTACAGAATTGTGCACCTCAAAAATGTCTACAAAAAAGTCCGCGATGGTATATGTCTATCTCTTAAAGATAACCCACAACTTATTTTATGTTTTATTTTTACGAGAAAAAATGGTTTATTTTCGAAGCGATTTTAAGCAATATAGCATTAATCCTTATCCAATTATGTACCTTAAATAAATTGTGCATTCAATATAGATCAATACGGCCCTTTACAGCATGTAATTTAAATGAATATTTTCGAAGATATTACAGTTTTAAAACGCAGGGACATAGCGGTTTGTATTTTCTAAGGAGTGAAAACTGTGTATCATGTACCATTTGTTATCACTACATAGTATGTGTGAGTAAGTGATTTAAAGGGAATGATTTTGTATATATAATACGTGAACAATATAGCAGATAAACATTGATAATTTTAGAGGTTTCTAATGTGATGTCGTAAAAAGAAACATTTTTGCGCATATATTGCAAACGCTGGCTGAATACTATGAGACAGATCAAAATAATGTACTACAGAATTGTACAATGTACACCTCTAAAATGTCTACAAAATAAAAATTTTAACAAAAAGAAAAACCGACTTCAAACAAAACACTATTTTAAAACAAATGAATATGCACGAAAAAGTAATAAAAATAATTGCGTATTCAACATATTTTTTAGAGTCTTCCTAAGTTAAATGAAATGAAAAATATTAGACTACTTAAAAGTCGATTAACGATTATATCATGTAGTTATAATTATTGGTATATTTGGAGCCGGTGTCAGCCACGGTGCCCTTGCCCCAACAATCATAAGAAAGAAGCGATACGAGCCCCTTGATTGATCCAGTATATTATTGTGTAAAAGGTAATTTGTAAAAAACATATTTGTTAAGGTATTCTCGTATTGTTTTTTGATAGATATACTGTAGGGTTTTATTGGCTGACACCGACTCCAAATATAACAATAATTATAACTACAGGATATAATCGTTAATCGACTTTTAAGTAGTCTAATATTTTTCATTTCATTTAACTTAGGAAGACTCTAAAAATATGTTGAATACGCAATTATTTTTATTACTTTGTCGTGCATATTCATTTGTTTTAAAATAGTGTTTTGTTTGAAGTCGGTTTTTCTTTTTGTTAAAATTTTTATTTATTTTTTGATTTTAAGTGAGCTGATGTTGATTAACTAATTTTTTTAATATGGATAGATTAAGCGTTCCGTTTATATGAGTCAGAAACTACTTCGAGGACAATTTCAAAGGAAACTTGCGAATAAAGCAAAAATAGACTTTCGAAAATGCGGATTTAATACGTCACGCGGCGTAAACTACAAGGATCCCTCGAAAGAGGTGTAATCGAACTCGGCAAAAAAACTTTGAAAAAGACCAACTATATTTCGTACATCATATGACATCACATCACATACACAAAATTTGATTAAAGATAGTAAGAAATTCTGCCCCATATCGCACCCTAACTGCGAGCCGTATAGGAGTTCCATCACTACATAGTATAAAACAAAGTCGCTTTCTCTGTCCCTATATCTTTAAATCTACGCAACGGATTTTGATGCGGTTTTTTTTAATAGATAGTGTAATTCAAGGGGAAGGTTTGTGTATATAATACATGAACAATATAGAAAAGAAACACTGATAATTTTAGAAGTTTGCGATGTGATGTCGTAAATACACAAATTCTGTAGTATATTTAGTATCACTATTGCACCCGTGCGAAGCCGGGGTGGGTAGCTAGTTGATTATAATATTCGACTATGAAAATTACATAAACATAACCACATTACGGAAGGTGACTCAAATATCCAAATAACCTATAAATAAAAGATTCGACTGAGTATCGCTAACGTGCTCCTCAGAATTGTTCCGTTCCCTTCCGTTCCGTTACTTTGTCATGGATCCTGTGCTCAGAACCTTACCAAACTTTCACCAAATTACCCTTGAAGTATATATTTTATAATAAAAAAAGAATTATCAAAATTGGTTAACGTGATTTTCAGTTATTCACCTATTTGTCGCGCACATACATAATGCAAATTTAAGACTTATGTCGTTTTCATATGGATACCATCATCGGAAAAAAGTAAAAAAAAAATGAGACCCCACGGGAAGCACTACCTTTCAAACAAAAAAAAAATTATCAAAATCGGTCCACCCAGTGAAAAGTTATGAGGTAACAAACATAAAAAAAAAGAAAAAAAAATACAGACGATTTGATAACCTCCTCCTTTTGGAAGTCGGTTGAAAAAACTCCGCGATGTTATGTGTCTATCTGTTAGTTATAACCCACAATAACATTTTTTTTGTCATTTATTTTTTACCACATATATTGGCTTATTTTCTTAGCACTTTGAATTTAGCTATTTATATATATTTGAAGTTATTATCGGAGCTCTCTAGCGAGGGAATTAACTATACTTAATAAATAAATGAAAATTTTAACAAAAAGAAAAAGAGACTTCAAGCAAAAATATGCTCTAAAATATAATAAAAATAATTGCGTATTCAACATATATTTTTAGAGTCCTCCTAAGTTAAATGAAATGAAAAATATTAGACTACTTAAAAGTCGATCTACGATTATATACTGTAGTTATAAAAAAAGTAAAAAGTAAAGTAAAGTAACAGCCTGTAAATTTCCCACTGCTGAGATAAGGCCTCCTCTCCCATTAAGGATAGGGTTTGGAACATATTCCACCACGCTGTTCCAATGCGGGTTGGTGGAATGCACATGTGGCAGAATTTCTATGAAATTTGTCACATGCAGGTTTCCTCACGATGTTTTCCTTCACCGCTGAGCACGAGATGAATTATCAAGACAAATTAAGCACATGAATCAGCGGTGCTTGCCTGGGTTTGAACCCGCAATCATCGGTTAAGATGCACGCGTTCTAACCACTGGGCCATCTCAGCTCAGTAGTTATCAGTAGTTATAATTATTGCTATATTTGGAGCCGGTGTTAGCCACAGGTATGAGGTTACGAGCCCCTTGATTGAGCCCCAGTATATTATACTATAAAAGTTAATTTGTAAAAAACATATATCTTAAAGTACATATATCGTATTGTTTTTTGATAGATATACTATGGGGTTTTCTTGGCTGAAGGTTTTTTCTTCGGTTTTTTTTAATATATAGTGTGATTAAAGGGGAAGGTTTGTGTATATAATACATGAACAATATCGTAAAGAAACACTGATAATTTTAGAAGTTTGCAATGTGATGTCGTTAATAAACAAATTCTGTAGTATATTTAGTATCAGTATTGCACCCGTGCGAAGCCGAGGCGGGTCGCTAGTATGATATATGTGACAAAAAACAAAAAAACGAGCTGAGTTTCTTTTGCCGGTTATACTTAGGTCAAGGTAATTTCTTTTCCGAACCGGCGGTACTGTTTCAATTGACCATCAATAAGAAAGTGTAATACTTCTATATTGAATAAAGTTATTTGAGTTTGAGTTTGAGTTGCCTTTTATGACACCCACAAGAAATGATTGGGTAAGTACATTCTAAGCAGGTACGCCACGTAGGCGTTATATTGATCTTAGATCAAATTTTAACTATATACTGAATAATAACGAATAAATAAGGAAATCATATGATTTGTACTCTTAACAAATAATTAGAACACCGAAGTTTATTTTTGTATCAAAAACACAGAAACTAATATTTATATATAAAAACATATTGCGGATTTATCCGAGAAATTTCTGAGAACTACAAATCCCTCGTACACAGTTTTAGTTTACGTATCTGAAATGCTAAAAGTCGGTACCAATTAGCTTGTCTAAGACTACGATCACATGATATCCAAAAAGACGATATACGCGTAAAGTAAGAAATTATACCATAAAGTAAAGTAACAACCTGTAAATTTCTCACTGCTGTGCTTATTATTATTATAATTATATATTATTGTTATATTAAGGAGAGGATTTGGAGCACATTCCACCACGCTGTTCCAATGCGGGTTGGTGGAATGCACATATGGCAGAATTTCGATGAAATTAGAAACATGCGGGTTTCCTCACGATGTTTTCCTTCACCGCCGAGCACGAGATGAATTATAAACACAAATTAAGCACATGTATATAATGTAATATAATATGAAATTATCAGACTCTATAAAAACACTTAAATCAATAATACCTACTTCTAATGTTACTTATATGATAAACGAAATTAAAACTTAAAAAAGAAAAAACAAAATCTATAAATAACGTATTAATAACCAATCAAATTTACATCATTTGAGAATGTTTACCGAAAGAAAAATAACACCTTTTAAAAAATTGTCACTGATCGATACCTACGTACACGTAAGTGATTGATGTGCTTTGTAAAATTCGTCATTGTTGATTGATGAGATAAATTTTCGTGTTCACGGGACGTGATAAGTGGAATCAGATTTCAAAATTGATGCATGCAAAATCTTTCAGTCGCATACATCATGAACAGATAAAATATTACTTTTCATTTTTGTATAAAAACTGATATGACAATAATTGTCTTTGATGAATCAGTCTATGCTCCAACCTATGTCTATGTACCCATATCTAGGCAGGAAAATAAACTAAATGGAGCTAGCGTTTTTGAAAATGCCCTTTCATTGATACTATATTGTTGAATAAGCTTACATGTGAAATAGCATATTTTGAATGATGTTGATTCTCTTTTTCTCGATAATCGTTACGTAATAGATTTATAAAAATATATATATTACAACAACATAATGGAATTACATTTCGTTTTTAAAAAAAAAAATTAAACAATTATAAACAGACAAAGTTCACCGGCATTTTTTTTTATTACTTCTCTTTTTGACTATTTTTAAATATCGAAATGATATTTATAGATATTTACTAAACTAAACTATCATAAGAGTATATCTCTCAATAAGAAAATATTGTAATTATATTAAATTATCAATCATTTGAGTTCTCCTTATATGCATTTTTACTCTTTTAGTTAATCGAGCGTTAATTTATCTATATTAAATTAGTACTTAGTGAGTACGTTTATTTTGTATTATATATATATTTGTTTATTTATATTCTAAAATACGTTTTGTGTCTTAAAGTTATTTTATCATAACAGAAATACATTAAACTAGACAAAACCAAATAAACAGATTCATTATTTACGTTACAGTAGAATTATGCAGACGTAATTGCCTCACAGTAAAACAAACAATTGTAGTAATAACACTCTAATTGCTATTTAGAGACAATAAGATTTTCGTTTTGGTAAAATTATATAAACAAAATAATTAACAATTATTCATGCTATTTTATTTACATTAACTTTTAGTAAAAATGAATGCGCAAAACAAAGTGATGTACAACGTTTTTAAGTAATTGCTTTTCCCATTTTCTCATGAAAATATCTCTTTTAACAACATTTAAACAATACATAAATGTCGCTCAAAAGAATTGGTTTGTACATAAAGTTAACATTATCTTTGATTAATATTTGTATTCACTTTGTAATATTTAGTATTTTATCTTAATTTAAACAATGTTTACACAGTGACAAGTATCTAGAGAGTAATATTATTATCAAGCACTTCTAGTGGATGTTTACATTTTAGGGAATCGAAAATGAAATCAAGATTTCGTTTATGCAGTATGTTTTTTACTGAAGTTGACGGCATCTTAATACCTCTTCTGTTGAATATAGATTCATAACAGAAGAAAGAAAAGATACGAAAGCTACAATATACTATTGGATTGTAAAATTAAAAAGTAAATAAATAAACTCAAACAAGAGCAAACCAACTCAATTATAACGACAGAATTGAAATCTTGCATTAGATTAGTTGTACTTAGAAACCTTATATATTAAATTTAAGTGATCAATTTGACCTTTTTTTATTGCACTTAAAGAAAGTTTATTCATTCTTCAAATATGTAAAGCATAATTTTGTGCAAAACCAAAAGTACATATATACTCTATTCAATAATCAAAATCAAAATAAAACTTTATGCAAGTGGGCTTTTACAAGCACTTTTGAATCGTCATTTAACAAAGTGAAGCTACCACCGGTTCGGAAAGTAGATTCTACCGAGAAGAACTGGCAAGAAACTCAGTAGTTACTCTTTTTCAACAATTAAAAAAATACAGTCATGTTAGTTAATACAATTATTTAAATTAATATATCCTGCCTGGAAGTCAACAGGTATTAATTCCACGCCTTTTTATCATCTACAAAATCTTGTATAACACGCCTTTTTTACCAATGTATTTTTTATAAACGATTTGAATTTGAAAAAAACGGCAAAGTTAAAAATGTATTATCCGATAAGACGGCAGGACCACTATGACAAGAAGAAGTTCAGGTTCAAAGAAAAGAGGCTTACTTTAGTTACAAGAAATTAGACTATAAATCCTGTCAACTTTAAAAAAAAAACAATAAATTTTGTATGAACCTCCCCAGACATCGACTAACTCACCAGTTTGCCAGACCGAAGCATATACAATTAGCAGCAATATTACATATTACGCAGGTTACAGTAGAGCATACTTCTCCCCTTTCTACTCCCACTTATCTTTTTCAATCAGCCCCTTTTTTCCTCAACATAATTAATAGCTTGTTATCGATATGATTGTTTTCTTTGAAATAGTATGTAGCTATATTTTAAGTTTTATAGTATTCATTGGGTTATTTAAATTAATTATGTAAATTATGTTCTATGAAATGAAGAAATTTCAGACATAGATTTTCAATTTTTCATTGCTAAAAACACTTCGAAAAGAGTATTAGTCATCTCTTCGGTACACGCAAATTATGAAAAAGAATGGAAACGCGCGATTGTCATACATAGCTTACACGTACACTCGTATAACAAAGTTGGCCCGAAATTTTTAGTTATTTTATGTAGTTCGTCACATCAGACACACACAAATATAAATGATTTAAGGATTCAGGGATCTTTGAAAATGTAAGTACGCACGCATTTAATTTATACTTTGACCTACACACCGGCCACGTTACATTTATTCAGCTTTCATATTATTTCCTTAATAGGGCCATATCACTCACACAATTAAGCCTTACCTTACTTTTCAAACGTTAAAATCAATTGTCCCTTTAACATTAAATCATGCGAAATAAAAAGACAAATAGAACCTTCCTTCTGGGGCAGTTAGATAAAACGGATCATCCGATATATCTTTAGAACATAATATCAATATGAAACCCTAACTTATAAAAAGGTGAATTACACATTATTAAGGTTGCTCTAGTTTCATCTACTACCCTCATTTGAACTAGAGAGATTATTTAAACAGTATTATAAAGCAGTGTTTAACTCATTAACTTGATATGCATGAAGTAACTTGATCGAGCCATATTTCCCACTCGTACGTAATTATACGCGGGCTATGAAAAGATTTATTCATGAGTTGAAACTAGAGAAACGTAATGCTCGTTATTTAAGTTGCTCTAAATGAATGCATTTTAAAGAAATTTAGAGCAGAGCTTAAGAGTAAATCAAGAAGCAAAATGTAATGCGGTCGCGTTTAGTGAAGTTATTTGTAAAAGACCTCTTAATTCGAGGCCCTAATGACTCGAAACGCGTTCCTTCAAAGAAAACGTAAATAACTCTGAGATTTCAAATTGCAAAGCTAAAAGTTCCGAAAGAAATTACTTCTATGTGTATACTTATTTACAAGTTGATTCATTTATAACTTTAGAACAAAATTATCGAAAACTCGAATTTGATATATTTTTTTCTTATTATGAATGATCTTTGATCGTACATTTTTTTACAAATTTTCAATGTTTTGTTTGTGAAATTTGTTGTGTTGAATGAACATTAATTTAAAAATACAAGAAATCTGATGAAGCATATTCTATATTAATATATAGGTATGCAATAAAAACTTATCCACAATTATAGAGCGTTAAAGAATAATTTGTTTTTCTTGTCGGCAACATTTACCCACAAAATTCGTATATTCGAGATATGACAGTTCAACGGACGTCTTGTTTGACGTTTACGGGTGCGTTCAGAAATTTTATTCTAAATAATAATTTCATGACTTCGACTTTTGGAAATTTATCCGCGATAAATTATAAATATAAATATTTATGAAAAAGTTATATAGTATATAAAAAGTAAAGGTATTGTTTAGTTATTTATTTTATATTTTTACTTATTTATTTTACCCCAGCGAAGTCGGCTTTTCATCTACTAAATAAATAACATGTAAACATAAGTAACAAAGGAATAGTAGCAATGTAATAATGTAGTTAGCATATGGTTACCATTCTTTAAAAAAATCAATTTATTATTGCTATTCTTTAGTAGAGTACGTTACTTGTATGTGCACTTTATGCCCGGTTTTTGTATGCCGAATATTGCCCGGAAGCACTCAGTAATGATTAAGCCGTCTATATTCGTTACTTTATAATGGTCCTCCAAAGACACCTACTTAATAAAATAAAAATATTTTCGTATATTAAATGAACATCAAAGTTACATTAAATTGATGTTTTGATTTATTAACACTAAAACTCTTACCACAAAACTATTTAATGAAACTTAACAACGTGCAAACTGAACGCGCTTTATACAATTTACGCGGCTTAAAAACCATTAATGAAACATTATTATTTTGAAATAATCTTTAACCCTATTGAAAGTTTTAGCCTCTTGAGGAAAAGGAAGATCCTTGACGTTAGATTTGTTTTCAGTTTGTTTATTAATGAGCTGAAATTGAATTACGCGTAGACCGCCTTGTAACTTTGCACTTAACTCGGGAAACGTGAAGAAAGTTGTCTGTTGGTATCGGAATGATATAGGGCTGTACACTTTAGTTAAGCATTAAAATTTATATATGTATATATTTACTTATTTCAAAAATAACTTAAATAAATCTGTCATTAACGCAACTCTCCGAAAATCTTATTTTTTATTTTAATAATTTATTTTTCTTTAGCTAATTAGTAAGTCGAGCCGAGTAATTTCAACGATATTTTGCCACATGTGTAGTATCAACTCGCATTGGAACAGAATGGTGGAATACGTTCCAAACCTTATCTTCAAAGGGTGAGGAGGCCTTAATCCAGCAGTGGTAAATTTACAGGCAAATTTACGTTAACTTAATTAATAAGTTCACTTAAGACCTTTTTATTTTAAACGAAATTAACAAATACATAAAGTATTTCGTTTAATTTCATGCTTCGTAATTATTTTATAGCTAATAGTTTGCAATAAACATTTAATTTCGCAACTTAAAAAATACATCCAGAGCGCTCTAGAACATAAGCTAAATATGAAAATTGAACAATCAACTTCCTTTATTAAGAAACAAGAACAGAAACGAGTAGTTTTAATTGAACCCATAGCCCTTGTTAAAGCTTTCACAAAAAATAAAACTATTACAGTTTCAACGGTCTCTGCAGAAGTGGTTTACACGTGCTAGGATTGTTACCTCTATACGATGCATATTCAGATTTTTCGCTAAATATTTCATCGAATTTATTCTTCCTTTTGAGATGAAATAAACATGCTAATCTTAACCAATGATTATTGGTTCAAAAATAAACATGAACCAATTAATTTTCATGTATTATTTATAAATCTTTTTGTGCTTGGTGGTAAAGGAAAACCTCTTGACAAAAATTTTGTGTTGGAAATCAACCATATGTGTATCTTCTAACATTGGATTAGTGCGGTGAAAGTTTACCCTTTTCTATTTAGTAGCTAGTGACGAGCTTCAGTGTTGTCGACAAAATAAAAATGAAAATAAGTTTAGAAAAGAAAAATTCAAATATAGAAACACAAAATGTTCTTCTAAAATTTTACATGATTATCGTCATTGTGAACACAAGTTTAAAATAAAAATACTCTAAGGTGCACAAAATTTTCGTTTCAAGTCCTGGGCGAGTCGTAACGTTCAAATATAAAAAAGACTATTTCAAAAGTTTTATACTGAGATATATATTGTATAAAACAGGACTTCGAGGTTCAAACAAATACTATCCATAAGTTTTTAATATTGAGTAAAAGCAATTGCACTTGAATTAAATTATCATTAGATTCGATCGACACAAAGACACGTCATCTAAAATCAACAAAATTATATGAGACAGGAGTTTAGGAATTAATTATCTTAGAAATTGGTGGAAAATAGTAACTACTAACATTATTGCACGTTCTTTTCAGTACAAGCTAACTCTCAACCAGTGGCAGTTTAACTTTATTCCTCGTTATAGTATGCATTTCGAAAAGGTATAATTCAATATTTTTTACTACTATCCCATTACATTTTCGCAACAAAAGGAAGGGCTTATTTTTTATACCAATATAATTAAAGAAATCGCCCAGGGCGACCCTATACCTCCGGAATAACCACTAAAAAATCAGTAGTACCCACTCCGTCTTTTAGGCGTGCGTCATGCGGCACGGATCGCTTTCACATGCTACCGTCAATGCCTTACACCTACGAACACGACACAATATGAAAACTTTTAAAGAATATTTCGTTTCCAATTTTTGATAGTGTAATATTTGATTCGTTTCCTGAAACAGCGTATTCATAGCTTTTATTCCACTCTCTTTTCGTAGGTTATGGATAACAACAATATCGTAAGACATAAAATATTCCCGGTTAGCTTCCTATTTTAAATAAATAAAAATATTTTTATGAGGAAAATTCGCAAACAATACCCTCGTTCTGTTAATGAGAATAATGGGTATGTTACTGTCCGTTCGGCTGTCAGTAACAGTTAATTAACTTGGAATTTAAACCGCGAACTAAACTTTTCGGTACAACTTTGTAGCCTTTTCAAAGAATTCTTGCGCCAACTCCATCTTCAAAGACATTTTCTTTGGCTAACTCATTAAAAACAAATTTGATAAACCTCTCTTGACTTACGTTGAACTTTGTTATTACTGCGTATATAAGAAATTAATCTAAATACCATTTGGGAATAATCGATATTCCAACTGAAGGACTATCTCATAAAAGCATATTATCTGAGTGAAAAGTTTGCCTTAAAATTATTAAAATATAGAAAGGCGAAGTTAAAATTTACTTTAGTTTAGATGCAAATATTAATTTGTTTTATGGTATACATCGGTTACGTACGCTGCTGAAAATCAAGTGTAATGATAACTCATTATTAAAATAATTAACAAAAAGATCAAGTCAGTTTGACTTAAAAAAAAAAACATTATTTCAAAACAAATTATTCAAAAAACTTCTCAGAGTTCTCCAACGTAAAATGACATGAAAAATATTAGACTACTTAAAAGTCGATTTACGATTATAAAATGTAGTTAATTGTTGTTATATTTAGAGCCGGTGTCAGCCACGGACACGCGCCTCACCAAACAAAAAAAAGAAGCGATACGAGTCCCTTGATTATGACATATTTCTAATAAATACATTAATTCACGTTTTATTTTTTTCTAGATGTATTGTAGTTTTCTCTTGGCTGTCAATATTATCTGTGAATAATATTATGGATATTAATTTCATTTCTAACATATCATATTTCGAATTATTAATATAACATTTTCATTTTGTCGTCAATGTGTGTTATTTTGTAAAATATCCGCCTATTTATTTTCTCGATGTACTCATTATTAAAATAATTAACAAAAAGATCAAGTCAGTTTGACTTAAAAAAAAAAAAACATTATTTCAAAACAAATTATTCAAAAAACTTCTCAGAGTTCTCCAACGTAAAATGACATGAAAAATATTAGACTACTTAAAAGTCGATTTACGATTATAAAATGTAGTTAATTGTTGTTATATTTGGAGCCGGTGTCAGCCACGGACACGCGCCTCACCAAACAAAAAAAAGAAGCGATACGAGTCCCTTGATTATGACATATTTCTAATAAATACATTAATTCACGTTTTATTTTTTTCTAGATGTATTGTAGTTTTCTCTTGGCTGTCAATATTATCTGTGAATAATATTATGGATATTAATTTTATTTCTAACATATCATGATTCGAATTATTAATATAACATTTTCATTTTGTCGTCAATGTGTGTGTTATTTTGTAAAATATCCGCCTATTTATTTTCTCGATGTAGGTCGGTATGTTAATAAAATCCGGGTTTCATAGCCAACCTAATCCAAATAACTACGGAATGTTGTAATGAGTTCTAATTGTGTCGAAATCTCGGCCCAACATCAACAATATAGTTTCCAGAGCTCGGAAACGGTGTCTGAGAACAATTACTGAGATAAAACAAAACCTCGACACCGGTAGGCACGCTTACCCACCTTAATAATTACCTCATTTACCTCTTTCTTCCCTTCTCGCAACATTTTCTCGTGTTTTGTTTTCATAAGTGCTATTAACAGTATTAGAGAAAACACTTCTATACTTTATATAATAAGCAGATGTTAATGTTCCCGCATTGTGTTTGTAACATTACGACTTTGATAATGTAATTATATTTATTGTGTACGTAAATATTTTAAGGTAATGTGATTCATGGGTTATTAATATTAAAAGTTAATTTACTTGGTGGTTATGTGCAAGCCCGTCTGGGTAGGTACCTCCCACTCTTCAGATATTCTACCGCTAAACAACAGTACGCAGTATGTTTGCGTTCCGGTTTGAAGGGTGAGTGAGCCAGTGTAACTACAGGCACAAGGGCATCTTAGTTAACAAGGTTGGTGGCGCTTTGACGATATAAGGAATAGTTAATATTACTTACAGCGTCATTGTCTATGGGTGATGGTGACCACATACCATCAGGTGGCCCATATGCATGGTATATAACATAAAAAATCGTATACATATTTAAATTAATTTGTTGAATAGATGAAAATTCCCTGTAACCACTTCTCGGCTTTATCGTGAGGTCTGAGATACCATCTAGGTCTATAGCGTCAATATATGAGACAACAACATATATGAGCCAGCTTATTATGCAAAATTTCCCAGGATCGATCCAGAACCCTTGAGCTATTGTAGTTTACCCTCCTAGTACACGCCTTAGGCTTAATTATGAGGATAAATAGAAATATTAGGAATGCCCTAAAATGGGCGATTGCTACTATGTTGTTGAAAAATCAGAGACATGAAATACATTAAGCAAAATCATAAATTGCAAGGTTTAAATACAGATAAATAACAAGTACAGATAAATTAAAAAAAATAACTTGTGATTAATTTATATAGATTAATAAAAAATAATGATTTAGAAACAGAGCCCTTGCAACGATGCCGAAAAATTATGTAACGTGATATGTCACGTGATACTATGGTATCACCGAATTTGATCAAAACATTTAAAATGATAAGCATTACTTAGAAGTAGGGCTTCGTGCAAGCAACGCTTAGTAGGCACCACTTACTTATCAGATATTCTACCGCCAAACAACAGTACTCAGTATTGTTGTATTTCAGTTTAAAGGGTGAATGAGTCAGTGTAACTACAGGCACAAGGGAAATAACATCTTAATCCCCAAGGCTAAGGTTGGTATCGCATAATATTTCTTACAGCGCGTCTATGGACGATTACCATCAGGCCCATGTTCTCGTCAAAATATACCAGAAAAAAAATGAAATCAATCAAAATCAATATTCTGTTATTCAGTATTACACAAACCTATCAATTGTTAAATTAAAAAGTACCACTGGTTCGGAAGAGAAAATACCCCGACCGCAAAAATACCGGTGAAAGAAACTTATTGGCTTCTTTTATCATCTTGTGATTCATTGAATATAATTATTGAATATAAACATATTCAATACAACTAAGAAATAGCCAGGAAGCGAACAAATTCATCAAAAGCTGTGCTATCGAGCATTAATTATATAATAACCAGTTGCATAAAAGCGTTTCTGTACAAATTTTCTTCATAGATGATGAGTGATAAATGCTTATAATTTTATCAACAGTTATTCTATTACTATTTTATGAAACTGCAACAGTCTCAAAGTATTCAAAGTTACTAAATTAGGGAGTAATTAAACGAAGTTTAATGATCGTGATTTTAGTTTCAACGGCGTAAATTAAATGTAAATAGAACGAATCCCATTTAGAACTATTTGCATATTCAGTAATTATATTTATTAGTGATTATTCTATCACCTTTGGAATCCCTAATTACGAGTACATTCCATTACAACTTTAAAAATATGTAATGAGTTATCAACTAAAATAATAAAATCGGTTGCTTATCACGAATTTGTCATTTAAAGTGTATTTTATTTAGAAAAAAATAAATAACTGTATTTTCACGAAATAAATGGCTTCACTATTATTTACTGGCTGTCCCCCACGACTCACGTTTAAGGGGGGGTGGCGGGGATAGTGTCGATGTGGGATGTTAGGCAAAAAAATGTGACCTATGTCCTTCCTTGCAGGTCAAGTTTGCTTCACACCAAATTTTATCAAATTGTATATAATGATAGCGGCTGTTACTTTTTTTATACTTTTTAAATTATTTAGACGAAAACAGTACCCCAAATTTCATTTAAATAAAATTAGTAATTGAATTAGTTTTTGCCGTGAGGTGACCGGCAGAGTAGAACACCAACCTCTTTCTTACCGAGTTGTCGTACAAGGCGACTAAGGTATTTAAAAGATTGGCACACTGATAATTTACCTAACTTGCTATGCCAATAATACAGACATTACTAAACACAGAGGTGTTAACGGACTTATCATCAAATCCGGGGTTTTCCTGTCTTCATAGAGAGCAGGTTTTTGTACGTCAGATGGCAATCGGTACTGAAATAATAAACCCAAAACGCCAAATTATTGGGCTAGAATTATGGAAAGGTTCCATAAAGCATTGAGGATTACAAATAGGGCGTCGCCGCGAAACGACGCGCAGACACATCGCCCTACCTCTGCGAATAGTATGCAAGGGCTACCGGGTCATGGACGGGCTCGGCTAAAGATGTTAGTCCCAACTTGTAGCCAAAAGATCCGCTTCGCTTCTTTAAACGTAGGCACTCTAACAGGAAAAACAAAGGAACTTGCTGCACTCTTAAAACGCAGAAGGGTCGATTTTATCTGTCTACAAGAAACTCGATGGACTGGATCAAAAGCTCGTAACATCGGAGAGGGCTATAAACACATGTACGTGGGCGCAAAGCACGGAAGAAATGGCGTAGCAATTGCTGTAAAAGAAGAGCACCTCAACAACGTCCTAGAAATAAATCGTGTATCTGACAGATTAGTATCTCTAAAAGTCCTAGTAGAAGGAGAACTTATACATGTTATTTCTGCATACGCTCCCCAGGTTGGTTGTAGCCAGGAAGAGAAGGAATATTTCTGGACGACTCTGGAAAGTACACTCCAGCAAATACCAACCGAGGATACTATTGTGCTGGGAGGTGATCTAAATGGCCACATCGGCGAAGTCAATAAGTCTTTTAATAGAGTGCACGAAGGTCACGCATACGGCACCCTAAACGATGCTGGCAAAATTATACTTTCAACGGCAGCAGCATTCGATCTCGCTATTGTCAATTCCTTTTTTGCGAAGAAGCCAGAACATAAAATAACGTACAAAAGCGGCCAAACATCGTCGCAAATTGACTACATTTTAACAAACCGAAAACATATCAGCCGTATTACAAATTGTAAGATTATTCCGGGAGAATGTATTTGTACCCAACACCGTCTTGTTGTGATGGATATGAAGTTTCAGAAGATGGCATGATGAATGGCAAGAAGAAACCAACACTAACTCCAGAACTCACGAAATGGTGGAAGTTAAAAGGTGACAAGGTTCCACAGTTTTTGTGCACATCTGGAAAATCTGAAACTTGATATGGACTCAGACGTTGACAAAATGTGGGAAGACTTGCAGAAGTCTGTCATAACTGCTGCTAATAAAACTTTGGGTCGTACTAAAGGAACGAAGAAAATAGATAGAGAAACGTGGTGGTGGACTGAGACGGTACAAACCGCAATACAGTTAAAGAAAACCGCATTTAAAAACTGGCAGACCACGCAAACACCTGAAGACAGAGAGACTTATAAAACAGAAAAGAAAAACACCAAAAAAGTAATTGCAGTAGAACAGGCAAACTCCCAAAAGAACCTTTACAAAACATTGTGCAGTAAAGAAGGTCAAAAACATATACACAAGCTCGCAAGGCAGAGGTGTCGGAGCACAAAGGATCCAGCTACGTGTAAATCCATCAAAAGTTCGAATGGTGATTTGTTGTACAAAGACAGAGACATTATAACGGCTTGGTTTCAATATTACAAACAGCTACTGAATCCGAATCCAACTGCCACAAAACTTCCAGATATGAATAAGAACTTGGGACTTATACCTCCTATACACCCAAACGAGGTGAAGATGGCCTTGCAAAAAAATGTCCAACAAAAAAGCCATAGGACCGGATGGTATCCCAGTAGAAGCTTGGAAATGCTTGCGAGAAAAAGGAGTCAACTTGCTCACCAATTTCTTCATCAAGCTTTTAAATCATACGATGAAGCTTTACGAGAGAGTGATAGATGAGAACATGATCAGACCAGCCCTTATGTATGGCAGTGAAACATGGGCCGTAACTCAAAAAAACGTAAATACCATTCAAGTTGCTGAAATGAAAATGTTGAGGTGGATGTGCGGCGTTACTAGGCTTGACAAGATCCGCAACGAGTACGTGCGAGGAAGCATGGGCGTACGCGACATTGCCGACAAGATGCAGGAGAGTAGGCTGCGATGGTATGGGCACGTGAAAAGGAAGCCCCCCGACTACGCAGGTAATTTAGCATTACAACTTTCCATCCCTGGTCGTAGATCCAGAGGCAGACCCAAAACAAGGTGGAAAGATGTGGTGTTGAAGGACATGAAGATGTGCCAGCTGTCCGACGACGATGTTAAGGATAGAGCGAAGTGGAGAGCAAAAACGAGGAAAGCTGACCCCACCACCATGTGGGATATATAGCTAGGAAGAGAGAGAGAGAGTAATTGAATTAGTTAATTAAAAAATAATATAAATAACTTAAAGTAAAGTAAATAAACCAATAAAATAGTTTTTTAAAGCAATAAATTATTTGTATATCGAAATAATCGAAGGAGTTGCGGTTTGCAAATGCAAATCTACCGCTGAACTTTTATATTAAAATGCTCATTTAAGACTAAGTAGAGCTCTTATCAACAAACGAGTAGTACTCGTAATCCAAATTTGCATTTTATTCATAGTAATATTAATATATTTATACTAAACTTAGTAGTTTGGTATAAAGAATGATTCAATAGTAATTCTATGAAATTACTAGTCCTAATTTGGTTAAGATTATTTTGTTTATCATCATCATCATCATCAGCCCGTTTTTGTCCACTGCTGGATATAGGCCTCTCCAAGCGCACGCCACTGTGGTCTGTCTCCGGCTACTCGCATCCAGCTCCTGCCTGCCGCCTTGCGTATATCGTCACTCCACCGTGCCTGAGGACGTCCTACACTACGTTTGCCGAGACGCGGTCTCCACTCTAGAACACGTTTTTCCCAACGGTTGTCGGTTCTACGACAAATGTGACCAGCCCACTGCCACTTCAGCTTACTAATCCGGTTGGCTATGTCGATTTTGTTTATTATAAATATTATTAATTCATTGTTAGAAGTGTGAATGTAAATATATTTTATAAAATTATACACATATTGTCACAAAAATATGCATTAAAAGGAAATATTTCGATAACCTACTATATTGTACGATTACTATATTTATAATACGATTAATTTTAGAAGTAGAGTTATCTATATACTATACGTATTTCAAAAGAGTCCCTATAATATATTATAAGTAGAAATTAAATGTATGTAAAGTATATAAACGATTTTAACGATCGGTCACTGATTAATAAAAATAATTAGTAAAATTCACCAACATGTTCACAAAGTATTTTATAGAATAGAAATTGCGGAGAATCAGTTATATCAACTTTATGGTAAGTGGTCACCACTGTTCGTAGACATTGGCATAACATTAGCCATTCCTTATTGTACCAATGAGCTATCAACCGTTGAATCTAAACTGTTATGTCATGTAATTATTAGCGCAAGGGACAAGGGTTATTGTCTCATTCTAATAACATAAACTAACATTGTTTAATTTAAGCACAAATGCATTTTAGCAATATTAATACTATTAGTATAAAGGTGATGGTAAGTGGTCACCACCATTGTAAAAATATTAGCAACTAGCGACTCGCCCTACCTTCGCACGATTGCAATACTGACACTAAATATATGTACTATAGGATTTGTTTATTTATGGTATCACATCTGAATCTTCTAGAATTGTCAGGGTTTCTTTACTATATTGTCTATTTATTAATATACAAAAACCTTCCTCACTCACTCAATTTAATTACTCTATTAAAAAATACCGCATTAAAATCCGTTGCGTAATTTTATGGATACATAGTGACGGACTTTGATTTATACTGTGTAAATATTCACATCAACTAAAACATAGAAACTAAGCCAATTGTGCCTATAATTGCTTCAGTTCACTTAACTTTCAAAGCGGTATACTAAGTATTATTGTTTAGTGGTAGAATATGTGATGAGTGAGTTGATAACAAAGCCCTGCATACCTTCGCTTAAGTCGGACGTAATACAGTCGTAGGTATCCTAGTGATAGCAAGATTGCGGCCAAAAGGTTACATCAAAATATGCCCGTAACTCAATCAGTATACTGGTAAGAATTGAAACATTGTTCCTTTATACTCTCTCACGTACATATACTTATGTATTTCTCTCAATATGGAAAGCTTGGAGACTCATATGATGTGACTTCCTTTTAAACAATTGGATTTTTGCAGAAAGATACGGTTAAAACAGTTTATTGGTAAAAATATCCTCAGCTACTCAGAGTGTTGATTTAGTGACAATAAAAAAAAAACACAATGATTATTATACGTGTCATTTATTTATTATTAGAGTGAGTTCAACAAAATGAATGTAAAGTTTGTATGCTCTGACTCGATGAGATGAGGATACAATATCCTATAGTATCTCCTTTTTGAGTAGTGATGGCCCAGTGGTTAGAACGCGTGCATCTTAACCGACGATTGCGGGTTCAAACGAAGGCAAGCACCGCTGATTCATGTGCTTAATTTGTCTTCTTATCATTCATCTCATGCTCAGCGGTAAAGGAAAACACCGTGAGGAATCCTGTATGTGACAAATTTCATAAAAATTCTGTCACATGTGTATTCCACCAAACCGCATTGGAACAGCTTGGTGGAATATGTTCCAAACCTTCTCCTCAAAGGGAGAGGAGGCCTTTAGCCCAGCAGTGGGAATTTACAGGCTTTTGTTGTCGTTGTCCTGTTTATTACAAATCAAAGCACTGACAATTCAAAATCCGGTGCTACAACTGTGACAGATCCGGTCCTCACAATTTTTTATGGGACTATTATCACTATTAATAATATAATGTTTGTCAGATATCACCCAGATCTTTTGTTCGTCAGACCCTGATTATATATAGCATATTTAATAAATAAAGTACCTATTCAGAAATAAACAACGAGGTATTAAGTACCGAAGAATAAGTTTATAGAGTTAATGTAAATTTATTATAGGTAATCTTAATTCGGGGATTGAATAATTAAATAGTTATGTGTGCTTTTGGGTTTGTACTTTTTCAATGACATTAATATAAATATTATAAATTGAATTATGAACGAGCCATTTCAATAAGAATGCCTCTTTACATTATTGATTTTTGTTTTATAAATATTCTTATACTGTCATAAGTATTATGAGAAATGGCCCAAGCTTGTAAATAGTAAACCAGTATATGTATAAACTTGGAAAGACTCAGGTCAAATAAAATAATCTTAAGTTTTTCTTTATACAACAGTTTGTCTAATTATAAAATGGCGCAATTATTATTGTTTTGAATATGTATATTATAAGGGTAACAGCCGCCTTCGTGGCCCTACACAATGTTGCTCAATTTAATTATTAATAGAAAAAATATGATTCCCTTTGACCTTGTTGTAAATGCAAATATTAAACGGTACAGCTAAAAACTAATCTAAGTTAGATAAAATAGCCTCCAAAGTTGAAAAGACATAATTCTTATACGATTACGACGCCACTAAATCTTCGGAACTCGTTAATCGAACTTTCTCGAACATCTCGGCGTCTGACGCCAACTGCCTTTGGCAGGACCCGCTTCGGGCGCCACCAAAGATAAAATTTAGATTTTCGCAAAGTATACGGACACATACATATCCTATTAACACATCATTTAACAATGACAAAAGAAAACTAGGATGTCGTTAACTTGAATTTATTATATTGTATTAAAGTCGAAAATGTATGCATATGCCAAGTATATCAAGAGCGAAACGTTTATTTTAGCTCAAAAACTTAGACCATCGTATTTATTTACTTCATCTATACATTTTATCTGATCGTTTAAAGGAGTCAGTTTTCTATACCGTCGCATTACGCATACCATAACCACGTTTTGAACTTATCAGACAAAAACGTTTCTTAGACATCTGATCTTGAGATCTTGACAATTCTAGGACCATGCCCATTAAACGGTAGAATCGTGTAGTTGACGTAGATACCGACCATCAAAGTATAGGGCTATGGACGAATGTCAAATAATGAGTGTCCCGAATATATTGTCTAATACCCTGATCGTGCTAAGACAAATAATATAATTAGTATTGAGAAGTATGAGGTTACGTCCCACCAGACCATTCCGTTACTCATCAATGCTGTAACGGGTTATGCTCGGAGCGTCAATGAAATAAAATGAAATGAATTTGCTCATTAACTACATCCTCTCATTATATGACCATGGAGGAACCCACCTAGGAACGTATTGAAAAGCATTTTGTTTACCTCATAATCAAAACGTTGTTTACGTGTGTAAAACGCTATTGACAAGTTCTAGTGGGCATACTAGGCCGTGTTATGTATGCCTTTTCCACTAGCTGATACGTTCACAAACGATCGTGATATGAGAGTTTATAGTAATCAGATTCCTTAAGTCATCTGTTGATAGGCCGGTCACTCAAGACGTTGCATTTTATATACATAAAATACTACTTAGTTGTCATACGCAGCTCTTTTGGATTTCGATTCAGGGGTCGTCAAATGTTAGGCATTAAATGCCTATCTTTTCTTAAAGTTCAAGCTTATTTTATACTAAATTTTAGAAGAAACAGACAGGGGTACTTTTGTATCTATCATACGATTATGGATGAAAAAGTAACTTCAGAAACGGGCTATTTTGAACTCAATTTTGCTTGCTTTAGTTTATATTGTGACTATTTAGCAAATTAACGTTTTATTTTTGTATAGTATAAAATTTGTAAAGTAATACCGATATATATAAAAGTAATGAATTAATAAAAGATTAACCACTGAGATTCTTGCCGGTTCTTCTTGATCGTTTGCAGAAAATCTGCATTCTGAACCAGTGGAAGCTTCACTAGAAATTGTTTATTATAAAAGTTGCTTATTATAAAAATATAAATTTTGTATTAAATAATCAATACATTAAAATAATTGTGATTAAAAACTCTATGGCGATTATAATCAAAGCAAAAAAAGATAAATAAAACCCTTCATAAAAGTCATGCAGAGAAAGGGACTCAGAGGGAAAGGTCATCTGGAGCTTTTTCCTTTCGTGACGATTTCTACCAGTTTGCCACCAAACCGCGTTAAAAAACTTCGTTCTAAAAAGTCAATTCCCAAAATTGTAGTTAATGTTTTAGGAATGGTTTAAGTTACAATTTTCGGTCCAGACACATAATTAATAGTTTTAAAACGTTAGCCTCTATCATGTAAATTTTATATTACACGAGTATATATGTATATGTACATACATATTTTGTTTAGAAGTAATGAAGTGTTTTATTGTATTTCTAAAAAGGTATTTTATAGATATTTTCTCATTATAAATATATAACGTAGAAACGATTTCCGTAATTAAGTTCGAAATATTTGTACTTTTTTCATGTAATATATTCTTATTCTTAGAAATGAAATAATATAATTAAAAAAAAAAAAACTATCGGAAATAAAACTTCATTTAGTTAGCAATTTTATGCTCAGAGATGTTTTAAAAATAGTCATGTGTAGTCAGATCTTTATGGGCATCGTGAGTACATAAAGCTCCCACTGGTATGTACATTAAGTTCAATAATGAGACCGTCTTTGTCAGTGTCTCGGATCTGTAATATGCAATAATGCTGCTAACATACGGAATGGCTGGAAACGACCGCAAAGAGATTTAAGATCGGATCACTCCCAAGACATTGGCTCAAAGACAAGGAGTTTATTGGCTCCTTCCTAAGAATCTTTTTAAAAGAATCTTATATTAAAACAAAACAATATATCTTTATTTTAAAGTATTAATATACTCTTTCATATATATTGACTTTCAGATTTAAAAAATTGTTTTCATTTTGTCGATTTAATTTGTAAAACTACATAGATTTTACAAATTGAATTGACACCTCTCAGATTTTCCAGATTTCTATTTATATATATTCATTTATACATTTTTTTTTCAATAAATACCAATAAAATAATTTACCGATATTGAATATCAATAAATTATTTTAAATGAAATTTTGAGCATTATGGTAGGTACTTCAATCAGACCTAGAATTATCTTCGAACAGGAGTCAGAAGTAATTTGGTGATTATTGTCAAATTTTCCAAATTCCATTTCTATATGTAAAAATATCCACCAAAGAGGAAAGTAAGTAAATAAGACGTCATTTCTGCACGAATGGCACAAACCTACCACAAACAGTCACACTAGTAAATACTCACGAGTATTATCAACATTTATTCAACTCGGATATCTTTTAACAGCAAATATTTTTTTTCAGTTCTAATTTTTTTTTTTTTGTATTATAATATAAATCTGGTAGATTACAAAATTTATTCACCAAAAAGATTTTAATGGAGTCATAATTAAAGCAAGGCATTGCTTTAAATGACGTTAATATACGCTTTCTTTCAATCGTTCTCGTTTCAGAAGTACTGCGAGAATTTTTCGCTATTTGTTTGAACTGATTCTAGTTCTTGTAGACAAGGGACGTTGGAGCGCTGCCAATAACCCGTCTGGTGCCTGTGAGCGGTGAGGAACGACTGACATAAATCGCCTTTATTGAATTGCGATTGACTATATTTGAAATTCTAAAAGTACTACTTGATTGATTTTCACATAGATGAATGCCAAATAATGTGTATAAGAACAGTAAGTCTTACTTTACATAAGTCGTCGTAGTCGTCATATAAGCATAATATAATAATTTCGATAGAAAAAAAAAATTTTGGCAATTCCAAAAATAATAGTTTTAGACTTTATTGAAACGATATGATTATTAAATTGTTTATATTTTACTGGTTCTTATGCGAATAATTTTTGAAATATTAAATAATGTTTAGTCACAAGTTTTATTAAACATATTTTAATTGGATTATACAAAAGAGAAATAATGAATACGTAGAAAGACAATACATCTGTTCATCGTGCATACTCTGTGAAATCTGAATATTGGTATTAAAATTTTAATTTATTTACATAGCATAACGCTTAATTAAAAGTCATTTAAAGGGAATTGTAGTTCAATACCTATAGGAGGGTTCTTTACGTGATTGTGTAAGCTATTCATTTAAATAATTAAAAGTCATCTTATTAAAGCATGTTTACAATGTTAAATACTTCAGAGAAGTAAATTTTTCATTATTTTATTTATATAATACACACGCCGATGAAGTCTCATCGTAGACCATCAGACGTTCAAAAACGACGGCGACACGCGGCATCGCCATGAAATCTGCATAAATTTGCAGTTCCCTTGTTGTTATTCACGATTTATGAGATGTAAAATTGTTTATTTGTAGCCTATTTTTGTTACTTTTGAATATTTGCCAAAATTCAATAAAGAATTGTGTAATCAATTCGGAACAAATAAAATTGATAAATTAATTATATGCAGAGATAAACTTTAAGTGTTTTCTTTTGTTGTTTGTTTGTGTTGTTGTAGTTGGTTTTCACAAATAAATTATGATTTCAAATTTATAATTTTAATTTAATAGTAAAAGTAGTTTCCTCTCTCTTGTTCGTATACGTACGAAATAACCTGGTAACAAATAAACACTTCTTTTACAAATAAATGATAATACTATTAGAACGATTCTTTTCACATTTCGTAATTTTGTTTAGAAAGTCACTTTCGATATTTTTGTATGATTACCGAGTAGGTACTAAGAAACTTAAATGAAGTTGTTAAGAACTAATACAAACATATTAGGACATAATTCATCCTAGGACATAATTAATTATTTATTGAATATGTCATTGTAATAATTACGTATTAACTTAATTAATTAACACGACTAAATAATTAAATCTTCATATAGTAATAAAAAAGTAACACTGAATATACTTGTAACAGAAACATACAACTATAAATACAATCATTACATAGGACAAAACAAAGTCACTTTATTTGTCCCTATATCCGTTTGTATGCTTTAATCTTTAAAACTACGCAATGGATTTTGATGCAATTTTTTTTTTGATAGATAAGTAATTTGATAAGGTTTTTAATATATAATACATGGACAAATACTTTAAGTAACACTTACGATTTTAGAAGTTTCTATTGTGATGTTATATCATTTCACCCATACGAAGCCGAATTTACTCTTAATAATACAATTTGCTTCACCGGTGGCTCTTCGCTCTTTGCTTCGCCTATTTGCTTTATTGGTAGTATAATACGGTAATTTAGAGGCCCTATAATCAAATACATACATAAAGTTCCAGTGAATAAAATTGTCAAGATTATATTGTCAAAAATACTCCGTAGCTTTGATCTGGAAGTTCTCTTTTTAGTGTTGATTTTTTATGCTAAGACAAAGAGTAATAATATGGAAGGCGCACATAAGTTCACACATACATTCAAACTTTGTCATTTGACAAATAACTGTTCGTTTGTTTTTTATTTTTTAAAACATTATTTGTCGTAGTAATTTCACATGGTCCCTTTTTACCGATAACAATGAGTAAATAAAACGAGATAAAATGTCCGTATTTATGCAAAATGGAACCACACAGCAAACACACACTTTTGAGATATCTCAAGGGTTTACAAAAACATGTGCAGCACTGGTAAATGAAGTAAAATTACTATTTTTTTTAATTTAAATATGTTGATAAATTACTAAATTTAGTATGTGTATATAATTTTTTGTTGATTACTGGTAAACCTTCTAAATAATTAAGAAATCGTGCATGTGGTTCCTTTAAACATTAAGTAATCAATAGGTTTTCTCATATACAAAAAAGAACCACAATCTAGGGATTTGTTGATATAAATGAAACTATGTGATTTATAATCGGGATAAAGCTTTAATTTATCAAAATTACACGTTTATTCGACGTTATCATCAAATTGAATTTCGAAATCAACCGTGTCTAGTCCATCTATGTCGTCTTCTATAGTATTATCACAGTCGAGACCATTATAAAAACTCTGTGCATCTTGTGGTATGAGATGTAATATGGATTGAATATCGGCTAGTTTCGCGGGTGATACTGGCTTCCCTGACGGCCACAAGGGAACTAAATGTTCCATTAAGATTAAAGCTGGTCTGCCACGAACAGGTGCTCTCCCTATATTAACTTCTACAGCATTACCAAAGAAGTCTGTTTTAAAATAAATTGAGTTTGGCGAGTCTCTTTCTATGTATATTTCCCGAGTTTGTAGCCAATTAATACATTCTTTGTTAATACCACGTTTTCTATTAATAATCATTTTTTCAACCTTAGAAGTTCCCAGAAAATCTGATTTTGCCATCACTGTCACTGTAAGAGGGTTCTTTTTCTTGCAATCTTTCATAACTTGTACATAATCATCGGGAGTGTATAATCTCGGATATTTTTTCATTGCTGATTCAATGTGGGAAAAATCTCTGTCATTGGGTAGGTAACTATGTCCGGGAATCAAAAACTTTTGTGTTATTTTTTTCAAACAGGGATGACAATGCAAAAATGCTTTTAACATCAAAACTATCTTTATGTTACGATTTTGTCCGCCACACGAATCGCTCCATAAAATTAGTTCCTCGACATCTTCAGAAATATGCTCGAATAAGTATTTTAATAGACAAGAGCCGACTTCCTGAGCACCCTTCCCAGCCATTCCTTCTATCCAAACAAAACACCTACTTGAGTTGGTTTTTGCCGAATAAATACCCATATTATACAGCCAAAGCTGTCGTTTATAATAAATAATTCCAGTAGGTATCTTAGGCATTGGAAGCGTTTTTTGTAGATCAAACGTAAGACATTCTATTTCCTTACATTGAGTAGCCAGAATAAAATCAGCCTTCATTTTATGCCGCGCCTGTTCCCACTTTCGGCAATGTTCTTCGCGTTCTGTATCTATGGCTATTTTTTCCTCAGCAGTTTTGCAATGAGTTAATTTTGCTTGTTGTTGTGTCACACTTGTTACACGTGTCTTTTTTAAGAGGCGCTCGCTTAAGATTAAAATATGTGTAAAATAACTTTGTGTACATAGCCTTACTAACCTTCTCAGCTTCTCCTACATGTTCACAGTATAAATCGTACATCTTGTCTAAAGTCATGTCTGGCATAAGATATTCGGTCTCGCGCTCACTTCTTCTATAGTGTGATTTATACTTAGGAAGAGAGTTTATGTGACATCTTACTTGGGAAACTAATTCATCGCTGCATTTGTTCTTACCTCCACTTTTCGATCCTCTTTTATCTAAACAATCTTGTGACCTCATTTTAGTCAGAGCAGTATTAACTCTCTTTGTAGAAACACTAAGAGTTTTGACAAATAAATCTCGGCATACTTCGACTTTATCTAATAGATATTTACGAGAGAATTTTTTCTTCATATTGCTATTAGTCATCCTTCTTTTAACGTCGGCTTCTTTGACGCTTGCTGCGATGTACATATTCTGGGTATTGTAATTTTCTAGTTTGTAAAAAGTTTCAAATATTTTATGTCGATTGTTTGAATCTATTTTTTCCCAGCACTTTGTTTTACAATTACATTTATAATCAATAAATACTTTCGGTTGGACTTCGATGTTTTTATAGTTGTGAAAAGCCTTATTAGAATGTCTGTTTCTCTTTCTTTCCATCCTTGATAGACCGCCATACTTAAATTGTCTTATGGTACTTCGTCATTAATACTCACTGTATCGTCATCAGAACATGGTATAAACGCTGGTGATTTTGCAGTATTTTCGCCTTCAGAAGCAGACTCTTCTATTATAGTGCGCCTAGACTTACCGTTAGGTAGCCTCATTTTCTTGCCGCCAGCATCTATTATATCATTACCATAATCTGATGAATCTGATGAATCTGATACATAGTCAGGACTTTTAAAAGGGGACAAGTTTGCAAGTAGGTCTAATATCGGCGAGGAATATTCTTCTAAGCGATCTGGCGAAGTTAAGTTATTGCTTAGAGGTGAAGAAAGCTTCTCTAGAGCCTGTGACGTACTAGGTTCTTCACTACCTTGTGCTGTAATAAGAAAAAACTTTTATATCTTACGACAATAACGCGTGGTTCTATAAATATATGGTGAAAGTATTTTGGTTCTTATAAAGCCATGTCACCACTAGGCAGGATATGTCGAGTGATGTATGTCGCCGAAGACATCGAGCGACAACGTTGCCAGAAGGGTAATGAAACATAGGGCCACATAGGACAAATGTCACCTAGTGTGAACGCGGCTTTACGGTTCTTCATAAAGTAGTAACACACACGCGCGCGCACGCATGCACGTACGCACGCACGCACGCACGCACGCACGCAGGCACACACCCACTCTCTCATTATTCACATCAACCCACCACATCACCAGAATCATACCCAAGTCTTTCATACCTCAGCACTCATCATTACGTAGAAATGTAAATATAAGTATTTCAAAATTCATTCATGCATACACACACACACACATATATATCGTTACAATCTAACATCATACATCAGCACACGAAACAACGCCGCAGTTCATACGGTGCATTCGTGTGAGCTCGTAGATATTATTATTTGCTATGCGATTTTGCAGTTATATATGAGAGCCCTTATATCTTCTTGTCGAATAACCTTTATAAAATCACTTCACAAACGAAATTAATTAAATGTGGACTGGTACTTCTTAGATACATTAAGCAAGTATTAAAATACATTAAATAAAACTATTTACCTGTTATAGCTTCTTCGGTGTTTATGTCCAAAGCTTTATTCACCAACAGCTTGCCTCTACGTAACATTTTTACACTTAATTCTAAAGAAATAAACAAAAACAACAGAACTTTCTTTGCAGAGAAAAAAAAACGGTCGTCACGCATTCAAACTATTTCGTTGAATGTCACCTATTTTTCAAGATGACGTTTGACGTTTTACTTCGAAACTGACTTATTGCACTTTGAGCCATACCATCAATGAAATAAAGTAAATATTTCGTTGTTTAAAACGAGAAATATTAAATCAATCATGTCATTTTTGTACCTTTGAGTGATCATAAGTTTCAAAACAATAAGCATAATGGAATCACATGCTAGTGGTTCTACCGTTTAACAATATTTATTTATACATGATAGAACCGAATGTTTGTGGTTCCCTTTTGCAAAACAATATTAGCAACTAAATAATCATAATTTATTTTACGCATAACGATACCACAGAAATTTGGTTCTATTTTGTGTATTAAAAGTAATCGTTAATAATAGAAATATGTTTGATGTATAACGGTACCAAGTATGCGTGGATCTTTTTTGTATAAAATTACATGATAGTATTATCGTTTATTTGTTTGATCAATAGAGTCATATTGTGCCGTGGTTCCGTTTTGCTTTACAAGTAACGTTTATTATTGCTGTTGGTTCTGTTCTGCTTTTAATATACCTTCTTTCCAAGGGGGAAATCATGTGGTTCTTTTTTGTATAAGAATTTAGACCACTTTTACATTAGTATTCTTCAAAAAAAGTAAAAAACGAAATTTGTCGAGTGGTTCCATTTTGCATAAATACGGACAAATAATCCTATGCGATGAAACGACATGGTCAGAATCATTAAATTAATTTAAATCCTCTCTGAGTTCATGTCATCACGTAACGGACTTTTTTGTTACCAAAGGGACGTTTATTTATATATTTATTTAAAACACGTAGGGATTCTAGGCAATGGGCAAATCAAGTGTTAGTGACTACCACCGACTGAGAAAATAACCATTCTTCACAACAACAACAACAGCCTGTAAATTTCCACTGCTGGGCTAAAGGCCTCCTCTCCCTTTGAGGAGAAGGTTTGGAACATATTCCACCACGCTGTTCCAATGCGGGTTGGTGGAATACACATGTGGCAGAATTTCTATGAAATTTGTCACATGCAGGATTCCTCACGATGTTTTCCTTCACCGCTGAGCACGAGATGAATTATAAAGACAAATTAAGCACATGAATCAGCGGTGCTTGCCTGGGTTTGAACCCGCAATCATCGGTTAAGATGCACGGGTTCTAACCAATGGGCCATCTCGACTCTTACCATTCTTTAATTACTTCCTTATTTGAATTATTTTAATTATTCCTCAATTCGTCCTATGACAAACAAATATTTTATAACACTTGTGCATATAATTAAACTGGTCCACTCATCGTTTTAACCAGAAGACAGTGGCAATTGCTATTTGATGCAAGAATAATAATTAAATGATGTCTGGGTGTCACACACTAAGACAGACTTGCACAAAGCGCTACCTCAAAGTATTATAAGTATACGCACGTATTGTATGTATATAGTATAATTATACTCAGTACAATAGTTCTTCTTGTATTTTTTACAAATATGCTAAGCTGACGTCATTTTCGAGACAATATATTATACTATACGGGGTAGCATCGCCAGTGATCCTATGATGGCCCACCATACCGCTTTATTAGTAAGTATTTCGATGTGCTGGGATATACCAGGAGTTCTTGGCACAGGTGAATACAACACCCCCGCAAATAAAACAATATTTGGCTAAAGTATAATTAACAAAAAAAAAAATTGTAAAATACTAAATTAAAAAACTTTCTTCGATCTTTCTTTACTTTTGACAGCCAAGAAAAACTGATACTCAAAAATATGTATATTCACGATCTATGTATATCTTTTAGTAATATATAAAACCTTATCCTAAAATAACTATAGATAGATCCTTCATATTGATTTATGCCGCATTGAACGACAATAAATATGAGGTGAGCAGATTGGGAGAAAATCACATTCGAAATATTCACGTACGACCATACATTCCGTGTAATGGTCGTGTAGAATATTTCGTATGTCGAGTCGGTCATCAATTATGTATGTAAGTGCTGATTATTTAGCGCGTGTGTCTGGTAATCTCAGTACGTTATACCATTCCGTATAATAAAAGAAGTATAAGAAACAGATATGGGAGCTTGGAAGTGTTATGTTTTCACATTAACTGAGTCTATTTGGTAATGTACATAATTAGTCCCTTTTGTTGTATTATTAAGAATATTTTCTTTAATGAATCTGTCCTGCTTTTAGTTCGTTTGTCTAAGCTTTTACGTCACAAACATATGAATAGCTACATTTTCTCTTTATCTATACATATAAAAAATTAAAGTGACTGTGTCATATGTATATATCATCCTATCTCTCTCCTCTACCAAAGGTTGCCTGGAAGAGATCGCTGTTTTAGCGATAAGGCCGCCTATTGTACATTTTTCTATTCTTTGTTTTTGTAAAATCGTTCCTATTATTTTTGTCTATATTGGTGTGCAATAAAGAGTATATAAATAAAAATAAAAGTATATACACGGTACATACGGTATATACGGTTTTTACAATTTTTGTCTGTTTGTCTGTTTCTTCCGGCTAATCTCTGGAGCAACTGGACCGATTTTGACGGGACTTTCACTGGCAGATAACTGACATTATAAAGAGTAACTTAGGCTACAATAATATTTTATAGTTAAAATCAAACGCTTACAACATCGCGGGCACAGCTAGTTTGAGATAAAAGTTTTGAATAGTTTTGGAATAGTTACCCACGTAAAATTTCATTTGAAATAAGCGTAATTTTCTAAGAGTCGAGATGGCCCAGTGGTTAGAACGCGTGCATCTTAACCGATGATTGCGGGTTCAAACCCAGGCAAGCACCGCTGTTACATGTGCTTAATTTGTCATTATAATTCATCTCGTGCTCGGCGGTGAAGGAAAACTTCGTGAGGAAACCTGCATGTGACAAATTTCATAGAAGTTCTGCCACATGTGTATTCCACCAACCCGTATCGGAACAGCGTGGTGGAATATGTTCCAAACCAAGCAGTGGGAATTTACAGGCTGTTGTTGTTGATGTAATTTTCTATGGTAACTGTTTTCACTTTAAATCACGTGACAAATCAGTGTTGCTTACCCGGGTTCGAATACCCCAATCTTCTTCTTCTTTGTCCAAAACCCTCTTCCCAGTTCAGCTCGGGTCGGGTCTCCTTGTACGTCTGCGCCAGAGAGCTCTGTTCTGACTCGTCGGTGTACTCAGATTCTCTTTCTGGGCCTCTTTTTGCATGTTTGACCACCAGGTTGCGGGCGGTCGCCCTCTTCTCCGTGGTCGGTCCGGGATATTTAAGGCTTTCTTGATGGGATGGTCATCGTCACGTCTCAGGATATGGCCGTACCAGCGCAGTCGACATTCTTTCAGTTTTTCGACAATCGGTGTTATCTTGAACGATCCCCTGACATACTCATTCCTTACTTTGTCCAGCCGGGTTATTCCTCCCGCCCATCTAAGCATTTTCATCTCGTTTGTATGCAGTTGTTGTTCGTGTGTCTTTTTGATGGTCCAACACTCTGCCCCATAAGTCATGGATGGGCGTACTACTGTTTTGTACACTTTTCCCTTTACACGAATAGGCATTCTACGGTCACAGAGAACACCCGAAAGCGATTTCCATTTTATCCAGGCGGTTTTGATGCGGTGGTCCACGTCTTTATCGATATTTGCATCAGTAGTAAGCACAGACCCAAGATACTTGAAGTTGTCTACTTTGGGTAGTGCGCGGTTGTCTATGTAAATATTACATCCCGTCTCTTCTGTCCCTCCATAGTCACATTCCAAATATTCGGTCTTACTTCGACTAATGCGTAGCCCATGGTTTTCGATTTGTGTCACCCACCGGTTAAGTGTTTCCTGTAGGCTTTGTGCATTTTTCGCTACTAGGACTATGTCGTCTGCGTAAAGTATACACTCTGGTACTGGCTTTTGGATGTCTCGCGTGATGTAGTCCATGCACAGGTTGAATAACAATGGGCTTAAGGCAGATCCCTGGTGTACTCCTACGTTTACGTGGAAGGGCTCGCCAAGTCCCGCTGGGCTTTTGACGCGCGTCATGGTGTTTGTGTACATATCTTGCGCTAGTGTCACATAGTACTCCGGGATGTTTTGAGCTCTCATAGCCTGCCAAACTAGATTTCTGGGTACCCTATCAAAAGCCTTTTCTAGGTCGATGAACAGGAGATACAGATTTTCTTTGTTTGAACGGTGTTTCTCCATCACAACTCTAATTAACTGAATGGCATCGATGGTAGATTTGCCAGATGTGAAGCCATATTGGTTCTCAGTTATACGAGTACAGTCATTAATGCGTGCAGCGATGATCCTTTCAAACAGTTTTAGTGTGTGTGACGTGAGTTTTATGCCCCTGTAGTTTCCGCAATTCGCAATGTCCCCTTTTTGTTTATATATTGGTGATAGAATGCTGTTACGCCAGGATTCAGGGATCTTGCCATCTTTAATAATAGCGTTAAAAAGCTTTGTGAGCCAGGGTGTGGCAGATTCCTTCAGCTTCTTCCAGAGATCTGCTGGGATCTGGTCGGGACCAGTGGTCTTATGGTGTTTCATTTTTGATATAGCCTTGCTCACCTCCTCCTCTACTATACATTTTATAGGCCCTTCAACAGGCGGCATATGGGGCATTTTTTTACTCGAAAACTCCTCGTTCATTAGTTGATCGTAGTATTCCTTCCATCTTATGTTGATATCCTTGTTCGTTGTTAGTAAAATACCCTGGGCATTTTTGATGAATTTGTTACATTTAATATCAAGTGTAGATCTGTAGCGTTGTCGGGCTATTTTGTAGATTGAGTTCTCATCCTCGGCGTTTTCCAATCTGTCATAAAAATCTTCTCTAGATTTTGCCATGGATTGTGCTACTGCAGATTTAGCTATCTTTTTAAGATTCTTATACAGTAGGTGATCTTCTTCCAAACCCGATTTCTGCCATGCTTTAAATGCCTCTCTCTTTGACTTTATTATGTGTTGAGCAGTTTCATTCCACCAGGACGTTTCTTTACCTATGCGCCGTGCTCCACGTGAAATACCCAGGATCTCTTTTGCCCCTTCCAAACATAGTCTTTCGAAATCAGACCACATCTGGTTAGCTGATTTGTCGCTCTCAATGTCTTCTTTCATATAGGCGTGGGCCCATTCTAGGAGCGGAGAACCTTTGATGGAGTGCAGTTCTTTCCACTTAATACTGTCTGCTCTGCTGATGTGTGTTGTTATAGGTTTGGGTAGTTTCATGACTGAGACGAGAAGCCTATGTTGTGAGGAAAGCCCATTGCCGGGAATCACTTTACAGTCTTTATAAAGTTTAAAGATGTTGTTGCTGGCGAGAATATAATCTATTTGTGTGTTATATTCTGAACATTTGTAGGTGATAAGGTGTTCCGGTTTTTTTTGGAAATATGTATTAATTATTTTTAGGGAGTGCCTGGATGCAAAATTAAGAATGCTTATTCCTTGTTTATTTCTAGTGCCAAATCCATAGCCTCCATGGGTGTCGCTATGGAGGTCATTCTTTTCTCCTACATGTCCATTCAGGTCTCCTCCTATGTGGGCATGTTCTGTTAAAGGAATATTTTGCATAATTTCGTCAAAGTCTTCCCAGAAATCGTGCTTTTCTTGTTCAGAACATCCAGTTTGTGGTGCATACGCTGAGATTAAATTCAAAGGCGGTTGGCCGTCCATTGCTAGTTTTATGCTTATGAGTCTGTCATTCTTCCTAACCACGTCGATTACTCTCGTTTTCAGGTTTTCATCCAATACGATTCCTACTCCGTTTCTTTTGGTATCAACACCATGGTATACAAGCTGGTAGCCATTTCCGATATCCCTGGATTTTGACCCTTTCCATTTAGTTTCTTGGACGCAGCAGGCGTTTATTTGTCTTGTTTTTAAAATTTCGCTTAGTTCTGTGCTGCGTCCCGTCATTGTGCCGAGGTTCCACGATGCGATCCCTTTTGTGCGTCCCGACCTAGCCGCACAACACTAACTGCAACCTTTGCTCCAGATATTTTGGATAAGCCTGCAGCAGGGGTTTGGTAACGAAGTGTCCTTCTTCGGCCTGTTGGTCCACGGGAGGTATTTTATTTCCCTCCTACCCGGCATATCTGCCGAGCCCTCCCCTATCCGCCACCTGGGGACGCGTTCTCTAGGGGTGAGGCTCCCCCGAGAATTCGAATACCCCAATCATCGACTAATATTCACGTGTTCTAGCCACTGAGCCATCTCGTTTCTGAACATTTTTATAGCATAATTTTGAAATTTGGCAAAAGCCTGTGTATTTTTAATACGCTTTGATATTATAGCAAAATTATTTTCTATAAAAACTCTATTATAATAACGGTTTATTTTGGAAACAAAAGGTTGCAGATATTGGAAAACGATTGCTTTCATCCTTATAACATTTTTGTCTTTTATTATACGTGAATATTTCGAGTTTACATTCGGGAATTCAAAAATGAATAGTATTTATTTTAAGCAAACATTGTATTTATAATTTTTTGTATATTCATCGTAAATCTAATATATAAATAAATATTAAATCGATGTCTGTATCGATTTAATTTACACTATTTTTTTATCGTATATTTCTAACAATCTTAAATAAGGTTTTATTTAAGATACTCTTTGTCTTTCAAATCATTCAAACGCACAAATTTTACTTATTTAAACATTGTAAGTAAAGCAGGTATTATATAAATTTAAAAAAAATTTTAATATCAAAACAAAAATTACAAATTTAGAGCATCTGTTGTTTTAATAAATAAGATAATAGAACTCGTACTAACTGGATTACTCTTTCGCAGGACAAAAAGACAGAACCACAAAGAGGCCATTTCAATTACGTTCATTATTCGAGAATAGCAGCCGTATAAACGTATATAAAAATAATTTTGACAACAAAGGAAACCCTATTTCTCGATGTTTCAGCCTAAAAACCCTTTCCACAGAAAACGTACCTTGGTTATTGTTCCCTATAACGGATTTGTTTTTCTTTATAAGAGCACAACTCTGTTTGAGAAATTAAAAAATAACAAAAACGATAAGTTTTATCGGTAATACAATTGATTATTTGTTAGTCGAATTAATAATGCGATGGAAAATCTTCTGAAACCATTGATCAGCTGATGCAACTGTAGAACTCTAAGTAACTATTATAATGATGTTGTTTGTTTGGATGCGAGGTTATATTCCGAGCAATTATATCAAGAATTGAAAAGTTTACGAGAAAAGGTTGTAATTTTGACTTAAGCGACAATTAGAACCACGCAAACTCAAACTCAAACTCAAATAACTTTATTCAATATAGAAGGATAACATTTTCTTATTGATGGTAAATTGAAACACTACTACCGGTTCGGAAAAGAAAATACCCTGACCTGAGAAGAACCGGCGAAAGAAACTCATTGGATTTATGTTTTTTTTTTGTTTGTCTCATATATTATATTATATAAACAATTTAATATGAAATGAAATAGTAAGGAGGATATCGTTTCATTCCCAAGGTGTGCTATGGATCATAAACTCATTAATTGTATGATAACCTTTTGCACACAAGCGTTCATATTTTTTTTTTTTAATTTGGCAACAGAGGCATTTTGATTTGACTCAAAAAATATATCTTACAATAAAGCAAATGAATGATAGCAGTAAGTCATTTTGTAAGGAATTACTAATATTCTTATTTACCTCTTCAATTAAGTCTAAAGCTTGTATTTGGAGTGGGACCATCAATAGACCAAAGTGTCAATCGACCAATCGAACGCGTGACTTTTTACGTCACTGTCCCGTAAACCGCTATTGACGTTATCTCTGAGCGGAGCTGCTTATTTACTCTGTATCTGCCTAGCAACAATACTTTGAACTGTGTTTTGGTAGTTTAATGTCGTTTAGAGCAGACCAGTGCAATGTAATGTTAGAAATTTCTGATCATATTCAATATATGTAAATAAAAAAATTGTCAAAAAAAGACCCTCTGAGTTTCTTTCGCTGTATCTTCTCAGGTCAGGGTATTTTCTTTTTCGAATGGAAGTGTTTAATATGAGAGCTGAGATGGCCCAGTGGTTAGAACGCGTGCGTCTTAACCGATGATTGCGGGTTCAAATCCAGGCAAGCACCACTATATATATGTGCTTAATTTGTGTTTATTATGCATCTCGTGCTCGGCGGTGAAGGAAAACATCGTGAGGAAACCTGCATGTGTCTAATTTCATCGAAATTCTGCCACATGAGCATTCCACCAACCCGTATTGGAACAGCGTGGTGGAGTATGTTCCAAACCCTCTCCTTAATGGAAGAGGAGGCCTTATCTCAGCGGCCTTATCTATTCTCAGTGGGAATTGTACACACTGTTACTAATTTGACTATCAATAATTTAGCGTACTTCCATATTCAAAAGATAATGTGTTTTTAGTGTGTTTAAGTTTTACATAAAATGTAGATATCTCATTTCAAGTACTCCAATTTTAGAACATTAACAGTATAGAGAACAACAACAACAACGACAACAACAGCCTGTAAAATCCCACTGCTGGGCTAAAGGCCTCGTCTCCCTGTGAGGAGAAGGTTTGGAACATATTCCACCACGCTGTTCCAATGCGGAACGTTCCAAAGCGAATGCGTATAGAGAACACCTCTGCATGATTATTACACTTATATAAGACTGATTTATTCCGTGAGTGTGTGTTAATACCAGCTACCTCGATACGAACTCTACGTTTAGAGTTTTAACGGCTGTAAATCGAGTTCTCGGAAAGACAAGCGTGCCTTATAACAAACTGATAGGTTCTGTAAATGGTAAAATCATGTTATTTTGTATCTCTTTAAATTATGAAATAGCTTTCCACCTTATGCGCGCTTAAATCTTCATAACGGATTTTAATGCGGGTTTCATCATAAATGTTATACTAGAAAAAAACTAAGAATTTATATTTTCTTCACCCAAATTGTTTTTTTTTTATGTATGTTCTTTAATATTAAAATTTGTATATACGGACTGTATCACCTCGTCGTAACCCTGTGGATCCGTGGCTGGAGAGATGAGTAGATGATGAGTACTTAGGAACTTAATATGAGCACGAGATGAATTATAAGTTAAGAATTATAAGTACAAAATAATCAGTGGTGCTTGCCTGGGATTGATCCCGCAATCATCGGTTAAGATGTACGCATTCTAACCACGCGACAATCTCGGCTTATTCAATTACAATCACAGGGGTCAATTATTCTCCTCGGTGAGGATGTGATCTATGGTGCTAAATCCTCCTCGAACCCCGGCCCGCTCCACTGGCTGAAATTCGTCTAATATCCGCGCGAGATGATGATAAGCATAAGATCGATTATCTCATTCATTCTTACCTAATAGTTTTCTTAATTTGATTATTACAAATTTAAAAAAAAATCTCGTTTCTTATAGATTAAATGTATTTTATTATATCTCTTTATTATAATTATTTGCCTTTACTGCGTTTTTGGTTTTATAATTTGATATATTATTAATAAACACCTGATACGTATAATTTACGATATCGCTCAAAGCTCGGTTATAGATAACGATTTATGTCGTAATAACTGGATCGGCTTGGACCCGGTCCAGGCGTAGAATCTATTTGCTAACATAAAGAGAACTACCCTGGGATCTTCAATCGCTTACAAACTTTCATACACCACCGATTTCCGATTAAATGTAATTTATATACCAGCAAATATCAAACCTAAACCCTTTGCTTTGTTCAATTGACTGCTGAATAACTTCTGAAACTCTAGACATTTTAATATTTATTCGCACAAACTATGAAGTTACGTTGTATGATAATAAGCCTATATAAAAAAAATACAAGATTTTTCATATGAACTTAGCCATTGGTTAGAAAGCGTATATTTATATCAATGTTTGCGTGTTCAAACCCGGAAACATCACTAAATATTCATATTCTCAATATATGTATATAATAATTCATCTTGAACTCGGCAGCGAAGGAAAAAATTGTGAGAAACTATGTGTCAAATTTCAGTGAAATTCTGCTACACGTGTACCTACAAACCCGCATTCGAACATGATGGAATTAACTCCTACCCTCAAAATGAACGGACGCCTTAGTCCAGCAGTACATATTATCGGTTACTAGTTGTAGCCTACGTCTTTCCTTGGAGTTCTTGTTTGTTTGCTTCACACCATATTTCATCAAATTCAGTTCGTTGGTTCGGTCGAGAAAAAGCGACAGACAGACAGACAGAGATACTTTCAGATTTATAATATTAGTTTAGAAGTAGAAATTATTTTTATATATTTTGTATGGGTATGCTCAGTTAGTTAATCCAAAAATAACTCATTTTGCTTTGTGAGTTGAATAGTCTGCAACGCGTAATTCGCAAGCTATCATTGGCTTGCTACTTACAGATCAGCAGGCTATGTTTAATGGATTGTACGATAAATGTTTGAAGATAACAGACAATAGTGTATCAATTAAAAACGTCAATTAGGTACTACTACAATCCGAGTTTACAGCTTCGATAACTAATGCATTTACATGATGGCATGATTCATAATATTCAGACCTTTTCAATTTTTAAATTAATGTACTTGTGAATTTCATTGATGGAGATCATCAAAAGCAATGTCAAAGATCATATTATGATTATAATATAGAAATTATAGATAAATTAATATTCTAGAAGGCTGATTTTAATTTAATAAATAACGTTAAATTCAATGATTAAATTAATGTACTAGTGAGTTCTATTGATGGAGATCATACAGGCATATAAAAGATCATTTGATTACAATACAGAAATTATAGATAAATATTACAGGCTGTTAGAAGGCAGAATTTAATTTAACGTTAAATGATAACATATTTTTAATGAAAGCTTTATCGAGATTTTGATCGTTTGCTAATGATTCATATTAATTGGGGTGATTAAAGATATGCTGAGATAAAAGTGAAATTTGTAGGAAAGAGTAAAATTTGTAGATTATGATTTTTATCCCAAAGCACCCATTGGTTAAACTACGTACATTTTAAAGAACGCGGTCTCAATTGCGGCTTAAAATCTAAGTTTTAAACTTTGTTGTAAACCTGTCTTGTAGTTAAAACATTCTGAGGATATTTTGCATAATTATCTCAGAAGAAATTATGAAAAATTATGAGGTAAGAAATTGTAAAACTTGCTTCACAATAATCCAATTCAACATAAGTCAATATTTAAAGTCTCTCAGTAATTGACGATAGTGCATATTTGACAATAAAGATACTCCTTTAAATGTTCAAAATCTAAATGTGCTATAATATTTACAAAAATAATACGAAATATTTGTTTATTTTGAAATGTCTGTAAACCCAGATTCAGAGAACAGCTCACTGCAGGTAATGGAAGCGACGATTAAGGTAACGATCTTCTGTCTTGAAGGTTGTTTTATTCAGATCGTAACATCTATCTGCCATTTTTATACATTATCAACTTGTTTTTAAATACGAACGACCATTTTCTCAAAATTGCAAGCTATTTTGGCTAAATTTTCCAGGAAGAGAACACGAGTATTATAATTAATTTTTTTATAGATTTTTTCGCACTACTTTAATCAAGAACCAAATTTATCGCAATTTTTACAATATTACAAGATAACTAAGAACAACATTACAACTTATCTGTATGATAATATGGTTGTAAATTGTAAATCAAACTTTTAAACTTCGAATGCCTTAAACATAGATGTTGTGATCTGCCACAATATCGGTATTGTAAGAATTTCTCCGTTGCACATTTGGCTCTGAGGTCGTATGAAAGTAGAGTGTGCCGAGCTCGATCATTGACCCTTTTTGTGCAACGTGCTAGCTCTCTCACCACCCTAGTTACCTAACGCCCTCTTAGGCTGTAGTATTTTCATTGGGATTGCAGTTATTATAAAAACGTTCGGCATCTACGAATGTCTCAAAGATCTTAAGCCAAGTAATAATGTTTCGTCCTTATTACATAATAAAGTTTTACTTTTTTAAAAGTATCGTAGACTTTAAATCAAAGGAGCGAATGTTTCAATTTAACTAAAAAGATAATGTATAGTTAAAGATTAAATAAGTAATCATTAGGAAAATATGTACATTTGGAACATATTATGGTTGGTGGTTGTAGAGTCGAGATGGCCCAGTGGTCGCGTACATCTTAACCGATGTTCAAAGCAAGCACCGCTGATTCATGTGCTTAATTTGTCTTTATAATCAACCGACTTCAAAAAGGAGGAGGTTATCAATTCGTCTGTATTTTTCTTTTTTTTTATGTTTGTTACCTCATAACTTTTTACTGGGTGGACCGATTTTGATAATTTTTTTTTGTTTGAAAGGTAGTACTCCTTGTGGGGTCCTATTTTTTTTTAATTTTTTTTCCGATGATGGTATCCGTATGAAAACGACATAAGTCTTAAATTTGCATTATGTATGTGCGCGATAAATAGGTGAATAACTCAAAATTGGTTGCCACAATTTTGATGATTCTTTTAAAATTATAAAGGACATACTTTAAGGGTAGTTTGGTGAAAGTTTGGTAAGGTTTTGAGTATAGGATCCATGACAAATTAAGGGAACAGGAGGGAACGGAACAATTCTGAGGAGCACGTTAGCAATACTCGGTCGAATCTTTTATTTATGGGTTACTTGGATATTTAAATCACCTTCCGGAACGTGGTTATGTTCATGTAATTGTCATAATCGAATATTATAATTAACTAGCGACCCGCCCCGACTTCTCACGGGTGCAAAACTGATACTAAATATACTAAAGAATTTGTTTATTTACGACATCACATTGCTAACTTCTAAAATTGTCAGTGTTTCTTTACTTTTACTAATAAAGTTGTTTTTTGATAGATATAGTATAGGTTGGCTGACACCGGCTCCAAATGTAACAATAACTATAACTACGTTATATAATCGTAAATCGACTTTTAAGTAGTCTAATATTTTTCATTTCATTTTACCTAGGAGGACTCTCAAAAATATGTTAAATATGCAATTATTTTTATTACTTTTTAGTGCATTTTTATTTGTTTTAAAATAGTGTTTTGTTTGAAGTCGGTTTTTCTTTTTGTTAAAATTTTATTTATTAATCTCGTACTCAGCGGTGAACGAAAACATCGTGAGGAAACCTGCATGTGGCAAATTTCATAGAAATTCTGTCACAAGTGTATTCCACCAACCCCTATTGGAACAGCGTGGTGGAATATGTTCCAAACCTTCTCCTCAAAGGGAAAGGAGGCCTTTAGCCCAGTAGTGGGAATTTACAGGCTGTTGTTGTTGTTGTACATTTGGTAAAATAATTGATTTATTTTACGGTACTACATTTCGAAAATAATTTCTTTACTTTTCCTACTCACTATTTAAAGGAAAGCTATGTATTCTTCATTTGAATTTAATTTAAATTTTAGGCTTCAAAATAACAACAACGTATAATATTGTACAAAAGATTTTAATTATATTTTTTTCGAAAAGTACCGCCATAAACTCTAATTTATTTTAACAATTCACAAGCGTTGTCCCTTCTGTGATGAAAAGGGAAAATATTTAATAATTAATTCAACAGCCGTAAACTTCAATCACGGTCTAAATAAGGGTCTAATGTGGCTTAAGCAAAGGTTAGAATCTGGAAGCTAAACTAAGAGTAATGTTCACTTCAAGTTCTAATGGCGTACAACATTTTGCTTCGCTTTGCAAGGACACTGTGACCAATGTAATGGAAATAAGTGACCCGACCTGTCATTACATTAATGAAGGTTTGAAATATTCTTCTGCGTTGTTGTAGATATAGTTGTATTATATAAATAAGATGATTTAACAAAAACTGCTTTCTTTTTCGTGTTTATTCTATTTAATTGAAATTTATGACAAGTTTTGAATTGACATCTAATAAATTCATTGCATTTCTTGTATTTTCGTTTTTTGTATTTCTCGGGTAAGCATTGAATACTTATCAAATGAGGTCCTATTGACTTCTTTTGAAGTTGCGAGGAAGAATATTATTTTCATACATAAGTGTAGTGTATAAGGCCCAAACCAAAGAGAACACATATATGTACATTAGATGACGATCGGACGTCAATAATATTAAAAAAACAACGTCATTCCGTGTTCACTTAAACAAAAATATAGACTAGATGTTATTCATACCAAACTTTTCAAACATTCCAAGCTTAGAAAATGCTTGATAGTTTTAGAGATATCATTAATGTAAGTATATACTTAGGTATATACCTAATTGAGATGATTCAAACAGACTTTATTCCAGTGGAGTTCAAGAATTTAATCTTTAGTTTAAACTATATGTGCTTATTGCTTATTCATATTGTACAAACACAATATTTTATGTTGAATGTCAGATCATCAGGTTTAACTTAGATATAAATCAAGCACAATAAACTGTTTTTTTTTTTTACATGTAAGACCATATAATGCTTTTTTTCATTTAAACTTGTAACTTTTCTGAATTCTATGATTAGAATATTTAAATACCAACGTCGCATATATGACTAGACGGCCTGGAAGTACTGGCACTGTACACATCTAGATGTCGCAAACGGCTGGATTGTAGAACTCAGTGCGCATGTATTCTCATCTGAATTGGACGTGATGCGTATCCTGAGCAAGAAAGGTAAATTAACAGTTACATTGATTATCGCTACAAAAATTAGACTATTTGAAAAATCTGGTCTAAATCAAACGGCTGAATCCAAGGTTGACTTAATTGTGACGTCAGGTTTGCTTTCAGCGGTTGTTGGGATCAGTGCAGACACACTCCGATAATAGATCGAGCAAAACTCTTCGAGTTTTTCTTCGAATCTTTTAACACATAGTTTTTTAAAAAAGGACAATACTGGATGTGACAAAAGTGAAACATCAAATTGACTGTCATTTAATAAATAAGTAATTGAAGAAAACCAAAAAATATATTAAGAATAAATTTATATTATTTATATATTATATTTTATCTATACATATAATAAAATTGGAGCGTCTGTTTGTGATATTAAAAAAGACCCTTTTTTACTCAATGCATGTTTGTTACACGTGGTACATATTCCAAAATAACATTTTTTGTCTGTCTGTTTGTTCTGGCTAATCTCTGGAACGGCTGGACCGATTTTGACGGGACTCTCACTAGCAGATAGCTGATATAATAAGGAGTAACTTGGGCTACACTTACTTTTTTTTTTATTCATACGCCTATAAGGTCGCGGGCACAGCTAGTAATATTAAAATGAATCATTCATCATAGGGCATAAAACACGTATATGACGACGTACCATATCGTTTGCCATAATCGCATAGTTGATACATTAAGAAAATATAAATATATACACCTAAAACGAGTCTAATATGGATGAATATTCATATATAATAAAAATGTATGTAAATGTTAAACGTTTCAATACTCGAGATATAAACAGCAAAATCTAGCTATAAATTAAAATATCTGTCTTGAAATACTAGATAGAATTGAATTATATATAATTTTAAGCAAATACATTTCAATATACACAGAAGGATCTGCAGTCGCTCCCCGGAGTTATTCATCATTATATCAAGAATTTCATGAATGCAACTCGGTCGCATGGATTAATGAGCAAAGCATTTGAAACTCGGAAACTTGCAGGGAGAGCATCTGTTCGCCTATTTTTTATTGTTATTATTATCTAACCCAATAGTTATTGTACTATATATCTACAGTACAAAATATTTACAGTATAAATAAAATCACTGACGAAAGAAAGAGGAGGTATTATTTTTTTAGTAATAATATATACTTATAATGTTACGAGTTTTCGTCCGTGACCCCCAGTGTGTTGGGCTCTTAGATTTTCGGTACACATAAGTAGCCTATGTATTTTCTTGCGGTTCAAGCAAGTTTAATATCCATGATATGCGATTCGGTAGTTTAGCCCTTAATGCGTAAAAGACATGGACAGAAAGAGTTACTTTGGAATTTATACTATATGTACAGATCATATGTATATAATATTATTTAAAACGCTGTCGTTTAATATCCTAGATTATAGTTTTTTAGATTATATTTTTAGCATAGATTAATTCGTTGACGTTTTTTTATACAAAAGCGTTCTCTCTAAGAAAATTATGTTGAGGTCATGTATAGTTTAGAAAGTGTCAGTTCTGTGTGAAAAGAAAAGTAAAGTAACAGCCTGTAAATTTCACACTGCTGGGATAAGGCCTCCTCTTCCATTAAGGAGAGTGTTTGGAACATAATCCACAACGCTGTTCCAATGCGGGTTGGTGAAACGGACATGTGGAAGAATTTCGATGAAATTAGACACATGCAGGTTTCCTCACGATATTTTCCTTCACCGCCAAGCACGAGATGAATTATAAACACAAATTAAGCACATATATATAGTGGTGCTTGCCTGGGTTTGAACCCGCAATCATCGGTTAAGATGCACAACCACTGGGCCATCTCACCTCTGCTAAGCATTTCTGTGTGCTTAAAATAAATATAGTGTTTCAAAAAATATTATATCGTTTCCAAAACTATAATTAACATTAGCTTGCTAATATTAAACAATCACAATACATTATATTAATGTAAGGGACCAAAGTCGATATTACTCATAAATATTAATTTGTACAATTTGATTTTACATTCCCGATATTATAACGGACTCAATTTATATGTCTGTGGTAACACTAAAATTATTAATTGCAAAAGCAACTATTAATTAGGTCACAGTTCAATTACTGTTGAGAATAAATCAAATATCAAGGAATTAGATTTATTTAAATTAAATTCATATTCGTCTGGCATACACTGATTTATAGTATTGTAACATGATACTAACGTAACGTATATGGCTTATTGAAACATAAAAAAACAAAGTTACAGTCGGTGTCGGTACGACTAATCAGCTTTAGAATGACCTATCCTCCTAACTATCTGCAATATTTTAGTAATTTATTTCAAAACTAGCGACCCGCCTCGGCTTTGCACGGGTGCAATACTGATACTAAATATACTACAGAATTTGTTTATTAACGACATCACATTGCAAACTTCTAAAATTATCAGTGTTTCTTTACTATATTGTTCATGTATTATATATACAACAAAAACCCCCCTTGAATCACACTATCTACTAAAAATACCATAGAAAAAACTTTCAGCCATGGTATATCTATCAAAAAACAATACGATTACTTTAAGATATATGTTTTTTACAAATTACCTAATATAGGATAACATACTGGGGCTCAATCAAGGGGCTCGTATAGCTTCTTTCTTTTGATTGTTAAGGCGCGTACCCGTGACTAACACCGGCTCCAAATATAGCAATAATTATAACTACAGTATATAATCGTAGATCGACTTTTAAGTAGTCTAATATTTTTAATTTTATTTTACTTAGGAGGACTCTATAAAATATATGTTGAATACGCAATTATTTTTATTACATTTTAGTGCATGTTTTTGTTTGAAGTCTCTTTTTCTTTTTGTTAAAATTTACATTTATTTATTAACTATTGTTATTTCCCTCGCTAGAGAGCTCCGATAATAACCGCGTCCGATTGCTGCAAAATTAGCCAACATGGTAAAAAATAAATGACAAAAAAATTTTATTGTGGGTTATAACTAACAGATAGACACATACCATCGCGGAGTTTTTTGTAGACATTTTAGAGGTGTACAATTCTGTAGTACTTTAATTTCATCTATCTCACAGTATTCAGCCAGCGTTTGCAATATATGCGCAAAAATGTGTCTTTTTATGACATCACATTAGAAACCTCTAAAATTAGTTCTTATCTACTATATTGCTCATGTATTATATATACAAAATGATTCTCTTTAAATCGCTCACTCACTCATACTATGCCGTGATAACAAATAGGTACAATATACGCAGTTTTCACTCGTTAGGAAATACAAACCGCTATGTCCCTGCGTTTTAAAACTGAAATATCTTCGAAACTATTCATTTAAATTACATGCTGTAAAGGGCCGTATTGATTTATATTGAATGTACAATTTATTTAAGGTACCTAATTGGATAAGGATTAATGCTATATTGCTTAAAATTGCTTCGAAAATAAGCCATTTTTTCTCGTATAAATAAAAGATAAAAAAATGTTTATTGTGGGTTATCTTTAAGAGATAGACATATACCATAGCGGACTTTATCATAGATATTTTTGAGGTGCACAATTGTGTACTACATTATTTTGATCTATCTAGTAGGGTTCAGCCAGCGTTTACAATGTAAGCGCAAAAAATATAAAAAATTTACGACATTACATGAGAAACTTTTAAATTATCAGTGTTACTTAACTATATTGTTTATGTATTATATATAAAAACCTTCCTCTCGAATCATTCTATCTGTTAAAAAAAACCGTATCGAAATCCGTTGCGTAGTTTTAAAGATTAAAGCGTACAAAGGGTCATAGGGACAGAAAAAGTGACTTTGTTTTATACTATGTAAAGATAACGTTTAATATATTTTTCTTTGATTATAGTTAAAATCCAATTGGAAAATATTTATTTACTTTTCTCTTAACACACTAGTGTTATAAAAAATAAATAAATAAGAACCGTATGGAAGAAATTTGCGAAAAGCAGCGATCTTTTCCTCATAGGGAAAGACTGCTACAAATTGTAATGTAACTGTAATTATAATAAAGTTAAAGTAATTATAGTAGTAAAATATATATATACCAATAACTTTAATTTTTTTAAGGATGAATTAATTGTCTGTTTCCAATTGAGTTTTTGAAATAGATTTCGGGGTATATAAAGATATCAAAGTCGATCAATTTCGAATATTTCAAAATAATCAATATTGTTGTCAGCATCCGAACAAGGTGGAAGGAAGTTCTTTTTTAAAAACATTCTGTAATCATCTCTAGCTATAGATTATAAACACTTCAAATATTTTTAATTCCACATCCAGTATATTACTGAATAAAAAACGTATAATATAGTTTTAATTGTATCCGTATGTATTCTGGATTTGTTTCTGTAGGATACGAGGTTTCACGTAGCGTCTGTCTTTCTACCTGAATGCGGTAGACTCTACAAGTAATGACGAAATTTTATAAGGTTTGCACCCATTGTTGAATTTATTCGAGGAAGTAAATTAGCAGTGACATTCTGGAAAGAGTAATGCTATATAGTCAAAGTAAACTAAAAGCAATGTTTATCGTATATTCACTTATTAATCCGACAAAGAAAATAGTATGTTATAATCTGTTACAACACAGTTATTGTATTTCTAATTGGTTCAGTTATGTAATATGATCTTTAAAGGATAATTCAAACATATGACGCATACTACTTTTTTTATTGTTGTGACTAAACAATAACATTTACGATTATTGTTTTCATATGAAATATTGGAATTGTTTGTTATGAATTTATGGATGTGCTTAGATAAATAAAGTTGATAGAGAAGAAAATCTCCAAACACATTTTCATCGTGAGCACTCAATTTATCAATGGGTCTTTTTCTATAGTCACGAAGAAAAATGTTTTAGCGACTATAAATAAAGAAAGGAATCGTTGTAAAAGCCCATCAAAACTTCAACACTTTCCCCAAAGAGCTCCTACACATACGCCACGCGACATTAAGTCTGTACGATAAAGAATAAAAACATTGGCATCGAAGAGTGTGAGCAGCCATAGAGGACTGACGTCATCGATTAAGTGACGCTCACACAAACAGATTTTTTAAGGCAGTGTCTGATATGAACCTTTAAAGATAACTGTAAGTATGAAAATAAACACACTTTGAATTATAAGAAGATTTATTTAAGGTCATAGTAAAGCATAAGCTTATTTTTTTATAGCTAAATACATCTATACATATTATAAAATTAGAGTGTATTTTTGTAATATTAAAATATTTTTTTACAATTTTGTGTGTCTATCTGTCTGTCTGTATGTTCTGGCTAATCTCTGGAACGGCTGGCGACAAAGTTGCAGACACAGCTTGTATATGTTAAAAAAATGTAACGCAATTTTCTAGTTTGAAAACTTAGCTAGTATAATCAATTATAATGAAGTATTGGCACAAGTTATTTGTAAACATCACAAGGAGTAATAACTATGTAGAGAGAGAGAAACCTTTACTTCTTGCAGTGATAGTGTTGAGACTCTTCACACTGTCGACTAATCACTAAATAACCAATTAATGTCAGACCCTTATATAGTGTACAACATAGAAGTCTATGTTATAAAATTTAGTACCTCATTTTTAATAGTTTTAGTTTAGTTTTTGTCAGTTCGACATTCGTATGATGGTCCACTTAGGCTTCCAAGCACGTGTGCTACATATCGTAACTTTATATTTTATGTTTGTATGTTTGTTCGTGAAATTCTCGAAAACTAAAAGTGATATTGAGATGATCGTTTTTAATTTAAGTTAGGTGCACATCAACTTGTAAAATGAATAGTGGGAACAGTGTAAAATGTATTTAGTGCGCAAGCTGTTTCTAATTTTGAAGTCGGCCTATTTTTTCATAAATTATTTTTAACGTCTACTTCTCTATGTCTGCTTAGACATTAATAGTATTGCTATCTGGTTTGTCAAGGTCATCGACATGAAAGTGTCGTAAGCAAACATATTTTCAACAAGTTAGTATAATGCAGTGGAAGAACTCTATAATTCGCACACTAAGTGAACTCCTCTATACACTTAGTAAGAAAGCTAAGTTTGCTACATTTGACCTCGTCACTAAGATTTCAAATAATGCGATGTGTGGCAGACTGCGCCCGGCCTTCGCCAACCCGTTGAGAAGTTTGTACTTAGCTCTAAACTTAATTAAATGTTCTGCAAATTCTGCATATTGTAATGTACGTAGTGAGATAGCACGATCGACGGAAATGCTCTCGTTGGATTTTAGAATATTTCCATTCTAAATTCAAATCCAAATTAATATTAAAGTCTTTCGTAGAATTTAATAAATTTCGCATTATTTTTATTCATACGTACGATAAAAGGAAAACCTATTTTCGAACTAATCTCGAAATAATTTTATAATCATTATATGAGAAAAGTAATTACGAGTAATTTCACACTGGATGCAATCTTGTATGTGTTCCAATAACTAAAGAAAATATTTATATCGGAATTACATTAGAAATATTGTAATTTATGGGATTCAAAATTTGTTACTTAAGATACTCGTACAGTACGCACTCGTACTATTCAAACGGATGAGAATGGAAGGAGAAGTAAACGTAACGTAAAAGTTTAAAATGATCTTAAATTTTTTAAAATAAATCTGTTCAATTTTTGTTTGAGTATAATTATGTTGTTTCCAAATATTCGAAAACTTTGAAACTATATAGTATACTCCGCGATAGAAAACATTTTCTTTAAATATTTTAGGACTTCTATGCTACTTAAAATACTAGTGTTCTTATAGTGCTTGGATTTTCATAAGCACCAGAAGATTGCCTTTTCGTCTGGAAGGCTAAAACTGCTCCAGACATCGCGATAAGAGACTATAATTTAAAAATGGCTATAAAAAACAGAGACTATGGTATTCGACAAAGCTTAGCTCAACCGAGGATTAAGAATTTTAATTCCATATTCCTTAGCATCTATAGCGCAGTTGCCTATTATTATTAATAAGGGTAATATCATATTGTACTTTAATAACACAATTATTAATTAAGATTGAATTGCACCAATCGAATCAAAATACGCAAATGTTTTTATTATTTCACATAAGTAGGAACTATCAAATAGAACACTTGGTGGTAGGAGATCACCACTACCTTTAATCATTGGCACTGAAAAAATGTTTACTACCCGTTGCATCAGTTATATCTCTGTACATTTTGTTACAATGGCTAACTCACCTGTAGAACTGGAATAGAATAATACCAAGTATTATTAAATGCTGTTTTGCGATAGAATAAAAATAATTCATTCCTATCTAGGCTCATACAAAGTAAACTACATACGTATGTAAAAGATAAACACACAATATTTAAAAAGAAATAATAGAAATATTAATGTTCTGTATGTATTTAATGTTCTATGTATACAGACACAGTTCACATTTCATATTTCGTATATGTGATATACTTATATATACTTCAATATTCCTAAATTATTACAATCCATATTTAAATATAAGGTTACTTCGACGGTAATAAGATATTTTATTCGAGAACCTAAGGTACAGATGTTACCTTTTATCTATATTTCGTAATAGTGATATGTTAAGATGAAAGCAAGTTAATACCCTCATTAGGGAAGTGTCGGGATACGCCACTTGTTTTCATTAAACCGGGCACGACGTCATTACAGCATAGAGCGAAGTGCTGTAAGCCATTACACCTCAAAGAGAACATTACTCTTATTCAGTCTAACTTTTGCTTAAGCCACATTAAAGACTCATCTAAACTGAGATTTCCATTTTTCAGTGTTAGAACTTGTTGTTCGGCTAAATATCATTTTTTAAAGTTGAACTTTTTTTTATAGCGCTGGTCGAGTCCGAGATACCTGATAGTAAGTGGTCAACGCTGCCTTTAGTAAATCATTGCATCTCCGATTCGCCACAGATATTGAGAACTTATACCTATACTATACATGTATTATAGTTTTCTGGTATTACATAATCAATTTGAAAAAAAAAATTGTATGAAAAAATTATTTGTTTGTTAACAAAATAAAAGATAACTCAAATTTATTAAAAATGTAATTATAACATTTTTTGCGCATAAACGGTTAACTAAATCATTCTGAATTAATAACCTATCTATGTATACCAATACTACATATGTACTTATATTTTTTTTTTTTCCTGCCTAAAAAATGTGCTAAATCAATTAAAAAATTGGTACCAAAATATGTAGCTCGTTTCATAGACGCTTGTAAAATCAAATCAAAATAAACTTTATTCAAGTAGGTTAGTAACTTTATACAAGCACTTTTGAATCGTCATTTTACAATTAAGGGGACTACAGGAGCTAATTGCCCTTGAGAATCACGCGCACACACTTACACTAACGACAAAAACGGCATGTCCCCCCGCGCACTACGCTTAGCGAGGCGGCGAGGATACGCCTGAATATTCCAATAGATGGCGCCGAACCGCCGCGCGCCGCGCCGAGCGAAAGCGAAGCGAAGTCAATTCTATCAATTCTATCAATCATAGATTTCATAAAAATAGACAGGACAACAGAATTATTTTAATTTCTTTGTATCATTTAAAAAAAATTATGATAAAATTAAAATGAATTAATTAAACTTAAATTATTATTATTTTATGTACAAAAAATAGTTAATTTAAACATTTTTTTCTTTAATTTTTACTGTATCAACTCAATTAGTTGTAATACTAAATATTAAATCGTACCTATTTTTAAATTTTGTAAGTTTGTTAAGCGATTTATTAAATAAAATTGGAACTGTTCGTAATTTGTACACTGACAAAAAGCGTAGAGTTTGTTCGTTTTACTAATATCGGTACACAAAGAAAAAAAAATTAAGTTAAAAAAGTCAGCATCAAAAATTTACTATAAAAATAATATCGTCAAGTCGGTTTAGTAGAATTATTGGTTAACTCGGTCAATCACAGTGGGTTTAGTCATAAATCTCATAAAAATAGTTTGGATATTAGAATTATTTGTATTGTTTTTGACTGATATTTGAAATAAAACTGATTGAATTATATTCAAATATTTTTATTTATTTTTGGTTTAACAAAAAAAACAAATAAATTTCGTTTCAATTTTTTTATTAAAATATTTTTTTTTTAATTATTCGTTCGTCGTCGTTCGTTGTTAAAATATCTTGGATACTTGCAATCAATATTTCACCCACTTTCACTGAAGCTACGAGCTAAAATTTTTCAATTGATACTATTTCCAATCTTTAAAAAATATTGAATTACGTATATGACACTTCTAAATATTTTAGTTCTTTGGTTCACAACAATTACATATTTCATGATGGCCCAGTGGGTAGAACGCGCGCATCTTATTGCGGATTCAAACCCAGGCAAGCACCACTAAATATTCATGTGATGTGCTAATTTGTATTTATTTATTTTTTTTATTATTAAATTTCATCCATACATAACTATATTTCCTATTATAAACAAAATTGATAAAATTAAACTCTAACGTAATAGAAATAGCTTCCGTGTTATTTTTTTTCGATTTTCTTAATTCTGAAAAAATAAATGCATAGTTGTTAGGAATTAAATTTTAATAATTATAAAAAATATATGTATTTTTAAATATAGTCCTTTAAAAATAATAAAATTTTAGTTCAGAGTGCGGGGATCGAACCCGCACATTCTTCTAGGACTTGCTTGCATTGACCAAATACTCCATGGTGACTGTAAGAAATCTGTCGAAAAATCTGATTCTATGCGAACTAATTGCATTGTTTTTAATAAATGTTTCCAAAAATCATTATTTATATATATATGTTTACTAATTAAATACTCTTACCTTTTCATATTATCTTTCATATGTTCGGATTTTTAATTTATATGAACGTTTTTTAGTTTTCTTCACAGATTGTACTTTATTTCCCATGTTTACAAAATTAAACTTTATAAAAAATAACTTAACAAAAAAATAAATGGCTAACTACAACTAGACTATTTTCACTTTGCAAGTGGTAGTGCCACACTGCATACCTCTCGGTTGCAGTCGAATGGGCCGGCACGCCCGGGGAAGTACCACTCTCTCACTTAAAATCGGCGTGAAGTGGTAGCTATGCTACCGCGTTTCGTCCGGTAAGTGAGAGTTCCGGAGGCCCGATCCCTCTCCCCCCAAAACATGGTTGTGCAGAATTTGGTGACATTACCCCAGGAGGGTACCATCAGCGACTGCGATGGAGAATCCCTCTCTGGGCATCCATGCTCAGGACGTACACCGCCTGAGCAGGGATGCCCAGGCTGCCCTCCGAATTCTGGGGGGGGCAATTTTGCGCTCGCCACTGTTCGGGGCAAGCGGAGCAGGCATCATAAGGCAACCCCTACCACACTCGCTGTGGACTTCTGCAACATAAGGGGACTCAACTCCAACTTGAATGCCGTTCACTTTCACCTTGAGACGGCGAAGCCGGCCTTGCTCTTTCTTACCGAGACCCAGATATCTTCTCCTGCCGATACGTCTTTTCTCTCTTACCCCGGGTACAAATTGGAGCATACTTTTGTGCCACGAGCTGGGGTGTGCGTTTACGTCAGAGATGATATCTGCTCTCGACGCCTCGGCAGCCTTGAAGGGCAGGACCTATCAATTATCTGGCTGCGCGTAGACTGCGACGACCATCCGCGAATCTACGCGTGCCTTTATAGGTCCCATAGCGGTAATGCCGAAACCGACCGACTGGTTGAGCACGTCCAATTGGCTACAGATTCCGTGCTGCAGCAGACTCCATCCGCAGAGATCATTATTCTGGGCGATTTCAATGCTCATCATACAGAGTGGCTTGGATCACGCACCACTGATCATGCGGGTAGATCTGTTCTCGACTTCGCTTTGGCTTATGATTTGACACAACTGGTCACCTCGCCAACGCGAATACCGGACGTGGAGGATCATACACCTTCCCTGTTGGACCTTCTGCTGACTTCGCATCCGGACGGCTATAAGATTGTCGTCGATCCCCCTCTGGGCTCGTCGGACCACTGTCTCGTCCGGAGTACAGTGCCAGTTACACGATACTCACGACCTCGTTTCGCGGGCTGTCGTCGCGTGTGGCACTACAAGTCAGCAGATTGGGATGGGATGCGGTCCTTCTTTGCATCTTACCCATGGGGGCGAGTTTGTTTCTCGATGGATGATCCGAGCGTTGTTGCTGACTCTGTCGCCGATGTGGTGCTTCAGGGTATGGAACTTTTCATTCCATATTCTGCGGTGCCCATTGGTGGCAAGTCCCAGCCCTGGTTTGGTCGCCTCTGTAAGACAGCTTCACGCCGAAAATGGGAACGCTACCAAGACTGGGCTAACGCATCGGCGTCTCGTGATACAAACACCAGCACATTCAGAAAGGAATATAACTCTGCCTCCAGGTCCTTCAAAAACGTGATAGCTGAGGCGAAGTCGAAGTACATTGGCAGAATTGGCGAGAGACTGGTGCGCTTCCCATCAGGAACACGTGCGTTCTGGTCTCTCGCTAAGGCTGTCCTAGGGAATTTCTGTCAGCCTTCTTTTCCGTCTTTGCACAGGGACGGTGAGTCATTGGCCCATACCGCGAAGGAGAAGGCCGATCTTTTAGGGTCTCTCTTCGCGTCGAACTCGACTCTGGATGACCAAGGAAAGTCACCTCCATCAATCCCGCGATGTGATACGACGATGCCGGAGGTTAAATTTCGGCAAAGTGCAGTTCGGAAAGCACTTCTTTCCTTGGACATTCACAAGTCGAGTGGACCCGATGGCATCCCTCCAATCGTGCTACGGACATGTGCTCCCGAGTTGGCACCGGTCTTAACGCGTCTTTTCCGGCAATCCTACGCATTAGGCGTCGTCCCGAACTCCTGGAAGACTGCTTTGGTGCATCCGATCCCTAAAAAAGGCAACCGCTCAGATCCGTCCAATTATAGGCCTATAGCCATCACCTCCTTGCTCTCCAAGATAATGGAGTCCCTTATTAACTGCCAGCTCCTGCGGTACCTAGAGGAGAATCAGCTGATTAGTGACCGCCAGTACGGTTTCCGTCGGGGTCGCTCAGCCGGTGATCTTCTAGTTTACCTTACTCACAGGTGGGCTGAAGCAGTTGAGAGCAAGGGGGAGGCATTAGCAGCCAGCTTGGACATAGCGAAGGCCTTCGATCGCGTATGGCACAAAGCGCTTCTTTCGAAGCTTCCTTCTTATGGGCTTCCCGGGAAATTATGCAATTGGATTACCAGCTTTTTGGCAGATCGGAGCATCAAGGTCGTTGTCGACGGTGCATGCTCTGACTTAAAATTCGTCAATGCTGGTGTTCCACAAGGCTGCGTTCTATCACCCACTCTGTTTCTTCTGCATATCAATGATTTGTTGCAAATCGGGAACATTCATTGCTATGCAGACGACAGTACCGTTGACACCTTATACACCGGCCGCGCTAATATTTCTCGGGAAAACGTCGAAGAAAACCGGAACAAACTTGTGTCTGAAATCGAGTCTTCGTTAAACGAAGTCTCGAACTGGGGCCGGCTAAATTTAGTCCATTTCAACCCCAAAAAGACGCAAGTTTGCGCGTTAACCGCTAAAAAAACACCATTTGTCGTATCTCCACGATTTGAGAACATCCCGATAGCCGCTACAGGTAGTATCGGAATACTTGGCGTTGATATTTCGAGCCTCGTTCAGTTCCGCGGTCAATTGGAAGGCAAAGCAAAATTGGCTTCAAAGAAGCTCGGTGTGCTCAGCAAGGCGAGACAGTACTTCACGTCGGCCCATCGCCTAAAACTTTACAAGGCGCAAATTCGGCCTCACATGGAGTACTGCTCTCACCTCTGGGCGGGTGCTCCCCAGTACCAGCTCCTTCCATTTGACCGCATCCAACGTAGAGCGGCTCGAATTATCGACGATCAAGCCCTTTCCGATCTCCTTGATCCTTTGGCTTTGCGTAGAGATGTTGGATCACTCTGCATCTTCTACCGAATTTTTCACGGGGAATGTTCCGAGGAATTGTTCGGATTAATCCCGGCTGCTGAATTTCACCTTCGGACATCTCGTCAAAATTCTAAGTTTCACCCGCACCATCTTGATGTCCGAAAATCCACAACAGCGCGATTTCTTAGACATTTTCTGCCTCGCACAACCACTCTGTGGAACCAGCTGTCGCCGGCGGTTTTTCCGAACCGATACGACATGGGAACCTTCAAGAAAAGAGCCTACTCCTTTCTCAAAGGCCGGCAACGCACCTGCAAGCCCCCTGGTGTTGCAGATGTCCATGGGCGGTGGTAGTCACTTTCCATCAGGTGAGCCTCCTGCTCGTTTGCCACCTATACCATAAAAAAAAAAAAAAAAAAAAAAAAAACTTAATATATTTATTTACATAAAAGAATAATATTCGACAATTAATTTACAATTAAAATTACACAAAAATAAAATCTACGAGATTTTATTCGCAACGATGCGGTGAAAAGAGCGACACGTCTGTATAGCAACAGGCCTCGGCCGGCAGTGTCTGTACGAGGCGCTCACGCACACATGCTTACGCATTTTGGTCGAAAATAAGAAAATCTGATTTCAAAAAAATCTATTGATTTTACTAAATAATTAAGATAATAAATTTTTAGTATATTGTTTGTAGAATAATCTGACAGAAGACCAAAATTATTGAAGGTATATAAGTGTAGTTAAAAAACAAAAAAAGACTTTTTTAGAGGTAACTTTGCGATTTTTTTCTATCGTACCAAATTAATTACATCATGTTTTCAACACAATTAATAACTAGCATCTATCCTGAAGATTAACATATATTTTTTTCATTTGGTTTATTGCATTGGATTATATACTTTTTGGCATTTTAAAACTTGCATTTAGCTCATGTAGTCCCCTTAAGTGAAGCTACCACCGGTTCGGAAAGTAGATTCTACCGAGAAAAATCAGCAAGAAACTCAGTCATCATCATCATCATCAGCCCGTTTTTTGTCCACTGCTGAACATAGGCCTCTCCAAGTGCACGCCACTGTGGTCTTTCTCCGGCTACTCGCATCCAGCTCCTGCCTGCCGCCTTGCTCAGAAACTCAGTAGTTACTCTTTTTTAACATTTAAAAATAAAAAGTCATGTTAGTTAAATACAATTATTAAAATTAATATATTCTGCTTGGAAGTCAACAGGTATTAACTCCATGCTTTTTTATCATCTATAATTATTAACAATAACAACAATAGCAACTAAAGTAATTTGGAATATTGACAAGTTTATGATGTAATTTATAAAATTGCAATTTAAAAACAGACACCACATACAACAATTACTGTCCCCATTACGGAACAAATTAGAGCATAAATCGTAATCGCCATTCATGTCAATACATAATTTCCTTAAACTTCTAATTGCCAAGCCTAATCCCAGTTGCGCGACAAGCGTAAAGGATTATTTCATTAAAATTAATGATCGGATAAAGTTGAAGCTTTACATAAATTTTGATGTCGATCAGACTAATGACTGTTATTGTTCAAACAATATGCTGAAATAATATGCTTTCAACGTATTCATCATCAATTAATGTTCAGTTTAGATGCAAAGATTGGTATAATTTAAAACAATTACGAGAACTACAGTAGTCATTTATGATGAATAACATATGACATTTCATGTTAGTAATATGTGTTTGTACCATCTAACAGTCAATGCCGCGCGCGCTCATTGGTCAAATCAAATAACGCGCGCTTCTCTTACTTCCAGTCAGTACATACTTCCGTCCCTTTACACGATATCGATCCCATAGATTACAGAAAAATGAGAGATAATATGCATATTCAAAATTGTTGGCGTCAAAATCAAAATCGAAGTATATTTTATTCAAATAGGCTCTAGCACTTCTGAATCTTCAATTAACAAACTTAATTAAGTGAAGCTACAACCGGATCGGAATGCAATTTCTAGCTAGTCGAACCGACAAGAAACTTAATATATACACTTTTTTTTTTAATTTAAAATACATTTCATTAAATAATTGATGCTTATTTAGAGAAATTAAAATGAACGGAATCCAATAAATAAATAAATATAGAGTATAATATACAACAATACTGTCATTAACGAATGAATGTAATTTCTTATTTTTATAACAGTGTTTACGAACGAAGTATAAGCAGTATTTTATCACAAACACATTAATTTTTGATTGCTAGTCTATATGAACAAATCTGAGTTTTCATAATTCAACTCTTGATCCAGATTATATCAGATCTAATGTCATTTAACTCCGAACCTTATTCTTGAAAAGATTAATTTGACCAGCAATTAGGTTTTTACTATTCTTTATACCTACGATTTTTTTTATATCATAGTCTTTATTTTCTTTCTTTGCCTCGAATAACAATTACAAATAAATTCGACGATCTCCGTGGTGGAGTAGTGTGTACACCGGTTTTCAGGGGTCCCGAGGTCCTGGGTTCGATTGCCGGCCGTGTCGACGTAGACAAAGTTAATTAGTTTTCTATTTTGTCTCGGGATAGGATAGGTGTTTATGGTACCGTCGTTGCCTCTGATTTTTCATAACACTGATTTAGCTACTTATATTGGAATCAGAGTATTAAATGTGGTGTTGTCCAATACTTATGTATTTATTTATATATAAACTCCTCAGATGTAAAAGAATATTTATATAAGAAGAATGGCTTACGTGTTAGACCTCTATACATGGATCACACTCATTGGTTTTCATAGCTATCAATTTGCAACGTGAGTTCGTCTGGTCTCAGACGGCCTATCTGCGTATTTTGTCTCGTGACCGCTATAAAAGGACCTCTACTACAAATTGGTTATCTCTTCTTGGTTATATATGTCCTGTTTATTGACACTTCTTGCTAATATTATGGAAAATGTCACGGGCTTATCTATGAATAGAGATTCTATGTTTATACGATTCCAAAGACCTAGGAGATTAAAGTATGTACATTTTTTTTCCTTTCAACCTAATAGCTATAATAATAGTGCATTATGTATAAGAAGCAAAACATATTTCTTAGCCGAGTCACTTCTATGTTTATATAGTATTATGCTGAAAATACGATAAAACTGATGCAAAACAATAAATAGTAAATGACGTTTTTTTATGACATAGGTGGCAAACGAGCTGGAGGCTCACCTGATGGAAAGTGATTACCACCACCCATGGACATCTGCAACACCAGCTGACTTGTAGGTGCGTTGCCGGCCTTTATTATGTTAATATGTTTATTCGCGGTTCTTAACAAGATATTAAAATGAATTCCCTGGTAAGTCAAAAGAATAATAATATACGTGATTTTGTTATATAAGTAAACGCCATACCCCTATAATATATACAAATATTATGTAAGAATTCACTGGTGTCATAAACAAGCCTTGTATAGTGACACTTGTTTTAATTTTAATATCTTAATCAAAATAGTTTTATTTTTGTTTATTAAAATATTACATCAAAGTACATTATTATAAATAAACTTAAGGTAACAAGGTGAGTACGTAGTGAATATATATCAAAAGTATAAAAGGTCCTAAAAGAGATTCGTGTGAAACGTTAAACATACAAGAATAAGCGTAGAGCTTGGCACCGAACACGGAAAGATTTTAAGGTGCAAAATATGTTGATGATTTTCCATTTTTTTTTCAATTAATAGGTATTCACATTATCATAAGTAGAAGAATAATGCTTAAAAATTCAAATACAGCTTAGCTCATAGTTTTCAGATCTATCAAAAAGTCTGTGAACCAAGAAATATTTTTAACCCTTCGGGTGCCTGGTGGGTAAAACTTACATGGCGTGCCTGGTGGGTCTGTGGGACCCGGTAACAAAATGCTTGTTTTTTACTTATTTCATTAGTCATAACGCCAAATAATGTGTTTATATTTATTTTAGAGCTGTTTAGTTATATGAATTAAAAATAAAATGAAACTAAAGTTCTTCTACAAAGTCACATTAAAAAAATTAAAAAGACTCTATTTTTACGTAATAAAAATAAACACTTATGTTTAAATCAACAATATCAAACTTTTTAAATGCGATCAACAATCGTAATTCACATTAATTTAAGGCACTAATTAATCAACTTACAAACTATTATATTTTGATCTCAAAGTAACAAAGGTATTGCTTATAACTAATCAGTATTTATGTGACAATTTTCGCAAACGAAAATTGCGTGTTCCAAGCAAATATGACTTATGCAAGAGGCACTGATGTATTTAGACTTGAGATCTTTTTGGCTAGGACATACATAACGACACATTTTTCTACCAGCATCATGTCTTTTGGGTGGTGGCTCTGAGGGTTCCCCTAAATGAGAGCTGATTCTCTTGCGTAAAGATTTTGTTTCTTTCAACTATTACGTCGTTTAGTCTGATGTGGAGCAGTCAATACCATGTCCATTTTTTTATAAAGTTCCTTCTAGTTGTAATTGTATCAGAATTGTTTAACATATTACTAACTTTTGCGTTTATGCCAGTAGTGTTGAGAATCTAGAAATAATAATCAAGAACTTTATATATTCATCTGTGACCAAAATTACATAATGGCTGGGACATATAAATCACTTTCATTCAGTTGTGTATATGATATCACTGTTATTTGTTCGTTATAGACTTTTACTTCTTTTACCTTGTCATCATCAGAATCATGTGTCTGACTCACATTCATTTTCATCAAAAATTACATCCTCATCTTCATTTTCTTCAAAAATTCTCTCTAAAGCTTGGCGAATTTCATCATTTATTAATCGCCCAGCCATTATAACTGTATTCATATTTTTTCCACAAATAATTTACCACCCGATATAAATTAAAGAGCCAAAACAAAAATAATAGCTTAAAGATTAAAAGTTACGCCGCGTGCCTGGTCGGGTCCCTGAGACCCGAGCCCACACAAAATGCGTATTGTTCGGATGGGTGTACATTGCGGACAGCGGGAGAGTAGTCAAAATAGCCGTTAGTTTGTATCGCGAAGCTACTCAGGAGTGCAGCGGGTTTGCTCCGAAAATTTAAAAGTTATCGTTGATTTTTTGAAGTGACGGGTCTGTCAGACCCACCAGGCACCCGAAGGGTTAAATAATATTTAAATGATGTCTCCGTCTAATCATCAGATATAATGGTCATATTAAAATACGGTGTTTTACGTTAAAAAGATACTTGAGTCAAACATTTGTGAAACGATACTTACCGAACCTTTACTGCAGGTAATGGAGATACCGATTAAGTTAACGATCCCCTGTCTCTAAGGTTGTTTTGTTCAGCTGTTTTCTTTTAAATATTGTGCATTTCCATAATGCTCGAAGAAAGATGTTTTGTCTTTGAAAAATATATTATTAAATGCCATTGCAATTTGATAATATTGTAAACTTTAGCGTTGTTATGTGGAAATTAAATAAATAATAATTTTGAGCCATACGTGTCGTACTTGCGCACAAATTATTCCGTAAAATTGTTGGGTTTGAATGTTTTGTTTTTATTAATATTTGTTGTGATGGTAGCTGTAGTTAAACGTTCAAGTTTCATTCCAATAGTCATCTTCATTATCGAGCTCAAGAGTATTCTAACATAAACACTACTAAATTCTTTTTTTTATTATATTATAGGCGGTTAACAAGCATACTTAGCTGGCGTAGGGGACACCGTGATCATGAAGGCGGTTCCCCCAGAGCGAGGTTCCACCATTGCACTGCAGTGGGGTTGACCTCTGCGATTATCCCGATAGTGGGGACTGCGTTCGCGCTATCCCCCCTTATTTTCGTCTCGGTAGCATGCGTAAGAGATCCCGTGGCGTCCGCCGAAAGACGGAGAGGTTACCGCTGATTTTTTAGTGGGTAAACCCAGTGTTTGGCTGAACTCGGCGTCCAGGGCTCTAGGGAGTCCCACACACGCCACTTTCCATCACGTGGGGGAAGCGCGTAAAGCGTTTTTCCAGCCATAAAAAAGGGGTAAACAAGCAGGATAACCTGATTGAAAGTGATTACGACAGCCCATGGACATCCGCAACACGGGACATGCAGGTGCATTGACTGCCTTTTAGGTAGGCGTCTTTTCTTGAAGTTTCCCAAGTCGTATCGGTTCGGAAAAACCGCAGGTGGAAGATGGTTCCAGAATACTTCTGCGGTGCGGGTTGATCGTTTGTTCTATTAACCAAGTATCAGCTCGAAATAAAACATCTAAATTTAAAAAAAAAATAGCTCTGTTAGAAAATAAATGATATTTCGTTACATGTGACTGTGCTTCGGATAAAAATCTAGAGTTATGAAATTGGAGTTGAAGCTCCAGAGACAACGAATTTCATGTAGATAAATCCCTATCTCGGATCAACATTACCTTGTTTTTCATCCCGATAAATCACAACTCCCTCGTGATAGGGAGAATTGTAAATGAGGATTATATTACCATAGTTGAATTATAATAATGTCTAGATTCCCTCAGCTTTATAAATAGAGAAAAATGTTATAAGATCCTTATTCTTACGTTGTTTAATATTCGTAGCAAATAGTTTTATGTAGTATAAGAAAGGAGATCGGGAATATTTTTCGGAGATCCTTGTATTTTTTTATTACTTTTTTATAATTGAGTAGGTACGTTTGAAAATCCATTTAATATAAAAACTGATGGTTACTCATATGCGTTTTATTTTATTTTACTCGATATTACTTCCATAACATGCATGTGTTATATGTGTATTGTCAATACTAATATTATATATGTCAAAATAACTCTTATCGTCTGTCTGTCGCTCTTTAACGACCAAATCAATGACGGGTCATTTGATGAAATTTAATAGGAATCAAACTTAAGGTCCAAGGAAGGACATAGGCTACTTTTTGCCTAACACATGACAATCAACCCCTCAAAAGCGAACGAAGCCGCGAGCGGCAACGAGTATGTCACATAACTATTAATAGTAAGCAATATCGACATTACATATGAACTTGACAATTGGGAGGTCAATGACCTTAACGAAAACAAAATGCACTTTCTGCAAAAAAAAAATTGCTTTCGGGAAGCGACAAATGAATTTCATTAAAATCGTTCGAAGAGTATCGAACCGAAGTAAAAAGCAGTGCGAGCGATGGCGATGTTAAAACGAATTTTTAAATAAAGTGAAAAATCGCAGCCAATCGAGTTTCCATTAATTCGCTGTCAATACTAAAAAAGTACCGTTTTCCAGATGACTGCATTAATTCATTAGTTTAGATCGACTCATTACGTCGCGTTGCGTTATTGACAAATAAATTAATTGCAACGTTCTTACGAAATGGCCAGGATATATGTATGGTGGTGAATTAAAGCAAATCGAATTCATATAAATTTAGTTGTGATTTTTTCGGAAGTAGTTTCAACGAATTTGCACTCGTCACGTCAATATTTAAATTTTAAAGTTGGTGAAACTGCTATATAGAGAAACGTTTAAATAGCTGTTTCGTAGAATCTATACTATCTTTACTTCTTTACTAATATTATATATAAATGTGAAAGTAACTCTTTCTGTTTGTTTATCTGTCGCTCTGAATTTGACGAAATTTCCTATGAAGCAAACTTAACCTTCAAGGAAGGCTACTTTTTTGCCTAACACAAACAACCGTGGTCGACAGCTATTATCTGATATGTCATTTATGCATTCAGTCATCATCAACAGTCATCGACGAACCGTTGAACGCATAGCACGATATATCTCCGCAACATTTTACGTTACTATTTTTTTTTTTCCTAATTACCCGCGATGTCGAAGTGTGATGCTTGTAAAAAGAATATCACAAAGACCTCTCCCGGACTGGAGTGCAGTAAATGTGAGCGGATTGTGCACCTTAACAATAAATGTACAGGTCTAAGAAATAAACAGATAACTGCTCTAAAGGCAGCTCCTAGCCTTGAGTGGACATGTCAGCAGTGTCAGCAAGAGTCGCCAAGACGATATGCGTCAATCATTATTCCAGAAGAAGAAGAAGAAGATGACGAATCTCCTGTGCAAATCAACGCAAATAAATTTCTTAAGAATATTACTAAAGAAGTTGAGAAAACTATAAAAAGCGAACTACGAGAATTAAATGATTCACTACAATTTCATAGCGCGAAACTAGATGAGGTAGTAGAATGCATCGATGCATTTAAGAAAACTATAAAAAATCTAGAACGCAAGAATATAGAACTTACAAATAAAAATAACAACTTAGAAATTCGTTTGGGAGCTCTGGAACAACGACTACAGGAATTAGAGCAAGAAAAGCTCGCGAAATTTATCGAAATTGCTAATGTGCCCTACCAGAAGAATGAAGAAATTAAAGAAATCGTAGAGAAGGTAGCTATTAAACTCAAAGTGCCTAAAGAGGGAATCAAGAGTGTAAGAAGACTTCAAGGTAGAAATGACCAGATCATAAAGGTTGAACTGGAAGACGAATCAACTCAAGAAAAATGGATGATTGCAGCTAAAGGTACTAAAACTACGGTATCGGACATCAACCCCACTGATAAAGGTAACAATAATATCGTTTATATTAGAGAAGCTATGACGAAACTAAATAAAAAAATTTTTTGGAATGCTAAGCAAGAGTTAAAAATAAATCAGAATTTCAAATACGTGTGGTTTAAAAAAGGATATGTTAGAGCTCGTAAAGACGAAAATGAAAAAACTTACACATTGAAAACGAAGGATGATTTATACACAATAATAAATAAAAAGGCTTAAGTAAAAATTTAAAAATATGTCTATCAATATTATCTGTCTATAAAAAAAATATGGATAATTTGTCAGAAGAAATTTATGAAATTAAAGATTGTAGCAGTGTTAATGATTTTTTAAGTTGTTTACCTAATAACCAAATTAATCTGTTATGTATTCATATTAATATCCGATCAATTAACAAAAACTTTGTAACTCTCGAACAATGTATAATGGCCTCTAACAAACCATTTGATGTAATTGTACTTACGGAAGCAAATATCTCAGAAACAATTAGCTGTTTATATAATATTAAGGGATATCAAATGTTTACATCATTACGAAAGTCACGAAAAGGGGGTGGTATAATAGTATATATAAGCGATAAACACAAATGTAGCATAAAAAATACAAGATCGAAATATTTTGAAAGCATAATTTGCACAATTACCACAAATTCAAACTATACAGCTATACTTTTTGCTATATACCGCCCTCCCAGTCTAAGTAAGAATCTATTTGTTGATGAACTCCGAGAAAAAATTGCAATGTTTAATAAGTATACCGATTTATATTTAATAGGTGATATTAATATAAACCTTAAAGCTGACAATCCTGTAAAACATATTTATAATAACACTTTGTATAGCATGGGCCTTGTATGTGGGATAACTGAACACACAAGAATTGAAATGTGTAATGGAAAGCTAAGTAGATCATGCATTGATCACATATACGCAAGATCCCACACACAAGAACTTTGCACTGCGGCTATCGGTACGACACTGGCCGACCACCGCGCTATTATACTAGCTTGTATAGGAGCGCAAATACAGGCTGCTTCTAAATATAAAACTTTTTTAAATAATCAAAAATTAGTTTACTATTTAAATCAAATAGATTGGAAAAATATATATAATACCAATTGCCCTATAACTATTTATGATTATATACATAAAAGCTTTACAGATTGTTACAAAAAATCTGAATATAAAATCAAAATAAAATCAAATACAACACGTATGAACAACGATTGGATCAACAACAAAATTATAAGAGTATGTAAATACAGGGACGAACTTTTTTCACAGTGGATAAAAGATGCAAATAATCTAATATTAAGACAAAAATATAACAAAGCAAGAAACTATGCAAACAGTCTGATTCAAAAAACTTAAAACGACAATATTAAATTAAATATCATTAACAATAAAAATAATCATAGTCGACTATGGTATATTCTAAATAGCATTACTGGTAGGATAAAGTCCTTAGTTGATGACGTTTTACGAAATGCTTTTGAAAATCAAAGTAATACTTGTAAAGAAATTGCAAATAACTTCGCTTCCATGTTTAGTAACAGTGTAAAACAAATAATTCCTAAATGTTCCAGACCATTACTTGACAAATCAACGTACAACGTCTCAGCTAATGTAACTATGCGTTATAAACCTGCAAATGCTAAATCCGTAGAAAAAATTATTATGTCATTAAGTAGTAATAAATCCCCCGGTATAGATAATATAAGAGCTATTGACATTAAGAAAATATGTGAAAAAATTAAAGAAGTCCTGGTGAAATTAATTAATGCAAGTATCATAACTGGTAAATATCCACCTATATTAAAAATCGGAATTGTAAGACCGATTCATAAAAAAGGTAGCATAGCAGACTACACTAACTACAGACCTATAACTATATTACCTACTATTGATAAAATGATTTACGGTCTGTCAAGCTATGGAAGAACATATAAGACATACCTTGATCGAATATATTTCCTGCAGTTACGAATTTTAAAAGAACTATCTCCAACTAGCGTAAAAAGTAAATTTCATAACAATTATCAAAAATTATTTGCATTTTTTAAGATATTACCAATTCATGAAAAAACTGAATTAACTCTATTAATAGAAAATTATTTTAATGATAATTTAAAACAGGTTAGAAAAGTGAATCCAGAAGATATGAAAACACGTAGTATTGCGAATTCAAAACTTGTATTACCTAATTATTCAAATTTATATGGGAAAAGATCATTGGGATATATTGTACCTAAGCTTATCAATCAATTACCGATAACTCTAAAAAATAAAATAACATTAAAAAATATAAAAACTATATTAAAACAACATTATCAAAAAGTAATAGCTACAAAATTGATCTGATTAATGCATTGTAAATTTATCTAATTATCTACATAAACTTCTGTAATAATTATAAATGTTATTATTTTTATATTTAGTAAATAAATATTTTTATATTTAGTTATAACAAATCTCTAAAAAAAAAACATTAAAAGATAAGACTCAAAAACATTAAACTAAAACAATTTTATATTAAAAATACAAATAATATAAAAATAATAACATTATTTTACGAACTATACGCACTCAGCAAGAAAAAAATATATACACCTACCGACATGGAGTTATTTCAATAAAAATGTTTTGTAATATTACCTGCATGTCACTAATGTTATCATTATATTTTCTCTGTATAATTTAGTTTAGTTTTTGTACTTTTTTTAATCAATTTTTACTTTTGTAATGATTAGAGTCGATGACGCAGGGTGCACGGGAAAACTTCTCGAGTTTATGTTTGCACCCTTTAAACGAAAATATTATTGTATATATGTTAACAATAAAATAAATAAAAAAAAAAAAAAACTTCTCTGAAATGCTCTGCATCTTCTAGTATATTGCTATTCTGATATAAATTTTGCATTCAAAAAATGTCTTGTTATTTATCAAGTTATGTACATTATTTTATCATGTGAACTTCTTCTTGCGACTTCGTACGAATAAAATGAGAATTTTAGCTATATATCCATATCAGTTTTAAACCAGTGAGATATATATTTTAGCCAACCAATCTATTCATCCGTACTGTGCTAATGCATTGTAAAAAACGCCGCTTATATTTCACGCGTGTGTTTAACCGTCTAGTTAAAATATTCTAAATAACAATTCCTCCAAAAAATTTGCATGGTTGTAAAAATATATAAAGTCAAATTAAGCTGTTAGTGTGTCTTAGAGCACGTGGTATCAACATGTTTACAGGATGTGTGTGTGGTATGACCCGTCTGTGTAAGTATTCCCAGCTCAGACTATAAATTATTATTATTTTGTGACTATTACTCTAAACATTTATAATTGTATTTAACTAACATGGCTGTCTTTTTAAAGTTTGAAAAAGAGTAACTACTTAGATTTATCCCCGTTTTTCTCGGTAGAATCTACTATCCAAACCGGTTGTGGCAACCGTGGTGTGGATTGTAATAGCTTTGCTGAAT